>NC_041391.1:564204008-564283906 GCF_002162155.2 Triticum dicoccoides
CCCCCCTCCCACCCCCTGAAAATCGATTGACCCAAAAGTCGATTTAGTCGACTGAAGTGTAGCTAAATCGGAGCAGCATCGCAAGAAAGAGCAAGAGCGAGAGCAGCAGCGCGAGCAAGAGCAATAGCAAGAGCAGACCAGGTAGGGGACCGAGAGCAAGAGCAGAGCAGCAGCGCGAGCGAGAGCTAAAGCAGCAACAACTCCTATTGATGTGGACGTCGCCGCCGAGGGAGCGACGCCGTGGAGGAAGTGGCCGGCGACGCCGCCGTGGATGGAGCCGTGCCGTGTTGGCTCGGGACCGAGCGCCGGCAGCACCGTGAGATCGAATCAAGAAGAAACTGCGGCGGTTAGTGTACAACCTCTTTGGTGCCACCGATTAGGCCGCAGCTTCATGCGAGGAAATGGTGATGATGATGCTCTTCCGGTGGTGCAAGTGAAGATGGTGGTGTGGGAATGGAGGTGGCGCGAAAGACGAGGGGAACATCGGGGCAGCTCCTTGGAGGTGGAGGACGGGGTGGCTGAACCGGCGGGACAACGAGATCGACAACGGATCCTCATCCGATACGGTGGATGAGGGACTTTGAGGTGTTGCTCTGGACGACATCGTCGGGGAAGAGGCTCCGACTGGGTGGCGGACGAAGCAGGGTGTGGGGTTTTGTCATGGGTTTTCGCGACCTCGGTGTACGAATGGTTGGGCGGATGGGATGGTAGTGGGGAACCATGGCTTAGGGACGCACTTGTCCGAAATGTGGGGTAAGTTACGGAAGTACCCCCACCGATTTGAGGCGGTTCTTTCGGTTCAGGGGTACCACGAGCATTTCACGTGTCGGGATTTCACAGGAGGTGGGAGTTTTCGCGCGCGTTGTAATTTCGGAATAGTAAGGCACGGGTTGAGATGGAGGGAGTTGTCGGAGCACGACGAGACAAAGATATATCTTAAATATTTCGGGCTAACAAGGCGCGGGTTGAAATTTCCGGACAAGCCTAACGTGTACTGTACCAAATCAATGCGAACTAGAAATGTCATTCAAAACTTTGAATTCATGTTATGTTCAATTAAAATATTTCACTACGTGTATAATGCATGCAACCTACTACTCAAATGAACGTTTTAGAGCATTCCAAACGTATATACTACCGCTTCAATATGAACTAAATTTGAATTCGTTTCTCTATTTGAATAAGATCTACAATAATGATTGTTGTGAAGTCAAAGCATTTGAATTCATTTCTCTATTTAAATAAGATCTACAATCATCATTATTGTCAAGTTAAACCATCGTTTGTGTATTATGTTCACAGCACACCACATGATTAGTCTCGAGTTACATATGAACTATGTGTACCATATGAACTCGAACTCGATTTTTTGAATCCACTTTATGTTGATTTCAAATAACATTACATTTCTAGCTCTAGCTAGATCTTCATAATCTAAACCATGTCTCATATGTATAATGTGTTTATCACATTATGTATGGTGCCCCGCCCCCTACGCCTACAAGTATTTATATGTGAGTTGCAAACACCACACATTACCACAAATTCAAATAAAATGTGAGAATGTTCGATATAGTATTGTTTAGATTGTTTGATATTTAGTTGTAAGCTGCAAACGCCACACATTATCACAAATTCAAATAAAATGTGAGATTGTTTGATGTATAGTATGGTTTAGATTGTTTGGCATTTAGCTGTGAGTTGCAAACGCCATGCATTATCACATTATGGTATAACATGTGCACAACACGTGTATCACCGCTATATTCATGCGTGCAATGTTTAAAACACTACGATCTCCTATTCAAATATATGAATCTGCTTTCATACCAAATTATGATCTTTGTTAGTCTCTTACACCCACACAATCCTCTAACCTTTGTAGCTACCACTAACTTTCTCTCGTGCATGCACACTCCCTCCTCGCCCTCCCCCTCCCTCGGCATTCTATCCACCGGGCACATTCATTTTTTTTCTTTAGGTTGTTCTCCCAGAGTCTCCACAACTCCTTTCCGACACATATCGATCAATAAACCTCTCCAGCGATGCTTGCCTACAACATACACACACACACCTTCAATCTCCTCCTTTATGTGTCCTTGCCTCGTGTCTCTCATACGGTCACACACACGTGTAAACTCTCGCCCCTCTTTTCATCGATCTCACAACCGCACACTCATCCCCCTATCTAGCTAGTAGCTGGGCCTCTCGCACCACCTCCTAGCTCGATTCTCTCTATCTATCCGTCTCATTGGGCCTTATTTGCCTCTAACAAATGGACGTACACCGACCGATCTCTCGCTATACATATAGCTAGCTAGGTCCTTATAACTCGTTTTTACCCACGCGTCGATCGATCTACCTCATTACTTGTGTCTCTCCCTTCCTACAACAAACAACAATTGATCTACCTATCTAGTTAGGTTTGCTTACCAAACACATGGTTCCCCTTCATCATCCATGGATGCATCCCGACAGATCTATCACGCACAGGCACACATAGAAACACATCCCCACTCTTATTGATAACATTGCAGTTCCACCCTCAGTTTGTCTAGTAGGCCTCTCCCACCATCTTCGAGAAGCAACTCCATCACCCATCCAGCACTCTACCCCTCTCCCTCCCTCTCTCTCTCCTCTCTCTCTCTCTCTCTGTCCCATCATATTTCCCGTCCTACAGTTATGTATGGATGTCGACCGATCTCCCTCAAGACATAGCTGGGTCTCTCCTTCTCAACACATATACGAGTTGTTCTACCTCTATAGTTAGGCCTCTGCCTACCCCTCCCCCACCCCCTCCCCCCCACACACATAGATACATCGAGCGCTCTAGTCATGTCTCCCTGCCACACTCAAACTTGACATGTGCCCTCTAACATTCCGGTAGGCCAGTCGCCCTATATCTTTGACTTGCACACACACACAATTTCGATGGCTCTCTTCATCGATCTCGCACCCACCCACTTGATCCTCTCTTCGATTCTATTGATAGCTATGACCCCTCCCTCTCTTCTCGTGGATTGCCCGACCCTCTATATATGATATGGATAGGCCTCCATTTCACACACATTGCATGCAAAATTTTGTTTGAGATGTCATTGACGCATATTACCACAAATAATTCACGAAATCAACCCCCCACCCCCACCCCAAAACAAAAAACACTCATGAACATGGTTTGTATCTCTCACACACACCCACGTAGGTGGGGGGCATGCACGAAGAGAAGAGGTGCATGCACGGCGCATGTACTCCCCTCTCTTTCCCAACCACACCCGTGCGGGTACACGGTGGAGCTCATTTCTGTATGGAAAAGGCAGCCCACGTGGTAATTTGGCATGTGTACTTGTTGTCCACTTGGTGGAGGGAGGATCGTCTACCATGGGTGAACAAACAAATTGCGACTTGACGCGTTATGTTAAATTAAAAAAAGAGGCAAACCATGTGGGGCCTACCTTAGAGGCAAGGCTCTATACACTGGAGTACTTTTGATGTGTCCTGTCAACTCGCAAAACGAGGAGAAGCTTGCTTAGTACGCCGTCTCCCTGCCCATGGGCGCGGTGGCTCGCGAGATGAGGTGAAGCTTGCTCCGCCTTACGCCCGCTCCCTCGCCCATGCACGCGGTGGCTCGCAAGACGAGGAATTTTTTTACTACTCCCTCCGTTTACTCCTCCTCCCTACTACCTTGGTTATAGAGATTATATCATATTGTTTGGAATATATATGTCCTTTAGTAGATTTCAATATGAACTAGTGGTACATACTGCAAACGCTGATGTATATAGACATATTTTAGAGTGTAGATTCACTCATTTTGGTCCGTATGTAGCACTCTCCCTCGCCCCTCGCCCCTCGCCCATGTGGTGGACGTTCAGCAATTCATTCGGACTCATATAACCAGAACGATATATACTGCACTACCATTATTGCTCGACTTCCCGAAGAGGCGAAGAGCCAATCGCAAGGTTAATATTTTGGAGATGCCAAGTGCAAGGTTATAAGAGAACGAGTAGTAGGTGCCACATCAGTTATAAATAAAGTTTTTTTTCTTCAGTGGCACGTACGCAATATGATAGGTTCATATGGAGAGAAAAGGAAACCGCTCCACTATATGCATAGTCAGGACGGGCCAGCCTACACGGTTGCTTGCTGGGGTTGCTCTCTTCACACTCTCTCGCACAAAACGACTGTGGCCACATCTCTAACATCCCGGCGGATCACGTCTACTGGGGGAAGGGGTGGATGCTTAGTGTAGATGTGGTCACCGTCACCGATGGCAAAAACCCACTGTCATCACGTCCCGATCAGGGGTCCCCACCGTTATCTCTCACAAAGCCGGTGAGGTTGCCTTCGTCCCTTGCTCACTGTCGCGATGTGGGCAGTTGCCGCCTCCCACCGCCCTCCTAAAGGTTGAGCTACGTCCCTCAGGTACAACTCCCTTTATAGCCGGCTTGCACCACTGCTCCAGCTACCCACATCACTCCCTGTGGATATTTCTCTACTTCTTTGCCCCGCACATACCTCTACTGGCTTCTACGTACTGTATTTGTGATGAGTTTATGTCTCATCAACTAGTCCCACTAATCTTATTCTAATCACGCTTCCTCAATTTCTTTGCCACAGGGACGCTCATCTCGATTTTTGTGAAACTGCACAAAATGATCCGATGGTCAAAAGGTTGCAAACTTCATTTATTAGGAAGCTCGAACGTTGCCAGCAAATTGAAGCCTGGTTAGGGTTCATGGTTCAAGGGCTAGGGACTGCATGGATCGTTTTTTTCTTTAGCTGCCTCTGTTCCAAAATAAGTGTCAACTTTAGTAGTAGTACAACTTTGTACTAAAGTTTGCACAAAGTTGAGACACTTATTTTGGAACGGAGGGAGTACATATTTTCTATTATCTGTCAATCATTGAGATGCAATAGCATGCATGTTAGTCTCCTTTGTATTTGATGAAATGTTTCAACGGGCAACCTTGGACGCAAGATACATGTAATACAAGCTGGAAGCTTCATAGCATTATACAAATTTGTCTCGCTGATAAATTACAATACGTACTATACTAGTACTTCCTCCGTTCCTAAATATAAGTCTTTGTAGAGATTTCACCATGAACCACATGCGGATGTATAAGATGCATTTTAAGTGTAGATTCATTCATTTTGTTCCGTATGTAGTTCACCTAGTGGAATCTCTACAAAGACTTATCTACTAGTAATAGCTAGCCACTAGGAATTCTCTATCCTCTCCTTGAGCCACATCATCAAAATTAATGTAGCCGTTAGATGAACTAAATCAGTCCATAATAGCCGTCTGATCTAGACGTTGAGAGGCTCCGCACTAAGCCACATGCAAGCATGCAGAAATACCGTGGCATGCATGTGAGTGGGTTTTAAATCACATAAACATGTCTGCATGCAAGCATGCATGCACCGGTAGCATGCATGTAAGTGAGCTTTTAAGTCCCATTAACATGTCAAAAAGAAAAATATAATCCCATTATGCAGTAGGAGTTGGCTGATCTTTTTTCCTTATGTGGGATGATCTAAATGATGATGGGAGTTTATTTAGTTTGGCTACCACATTTGTCATGCGTTATAGAGTTTTTTTTAGTTCTATGGAATCGATAATTTTGCGCAGAGAGATATATGGTTGTTCCACGGCAACGCGCGGGGACTCATATAGTAATATTTAGGGACGGAGGGAGTACTATGTAAAGAGTTAGGTGTCGCACGGTGATAGTGTGAGGTGGGACATGTAATCACTGAGCCTGCGTGTTTTCACTGCTCTTGCACTCCTCCGCTGTAAGAATGGAGAAAATTGTAATCTAGTAGTACCTCCTTTCGCCGAAAGCGTGGGACATCCAGGAGTCCTACCACCTTAGTAATAAAGACTAATGAGCCGTCAAATCACATACACCCAGCTGTAAGTTGGACGGACGAAGAAACCATCACTCTTGCGCCAGTGAGAGGACGCGTCCGCTCTGCGTGGGCATGAATGCGGCACCGATTCTTTGGAGTGGCACTGACCGTTTTGAGCGGGAAGCGTGCGCGGGCGATGGAGGGGCTTTGGGTGGGCCAGGCTGGTCAGGAGCGGGCGCGGCAGCTGTCCGCATGTCCCTATCGGACACGCCCAAAAACGAGAGGATGCACCGACTCTCGCGGCTAAAATCGTACACTACACACCATCTCTCTATAGGAGTAGGTCGATCTGTCGCTCTCTCTAACACACACATGCAGTTAAACACACACACACACACACGCACACGCATGCACCTTGGTCCCGTTGCACCTTCTAACGTGACTTATTACACCTAGACGGAGGGAGTAGTAAGTATACAAGATACGGTGGCACACTGAGTTAAGTCAAATACAACTTCCCAAAATTGTGTGCATGTTATAATAAGGATTCACTTAAAATAGTACGTGAGCGAACAGAGGGATCAATTAGACAGTGTTCCCGAGCAGTAGGAAGATGTGTGAGGTAAGATACACCGCTGGCGCTTTTAATTTTTCTTATTAATTTGTTTGTTTCACCCTCTGACTGGTGGGACCCAACGTACTACGTGGAGAGAGGTAAGGTGACTAAGGCTGCATTATTTCTGCACCGCTGTGGATAGTCTTACCACCAAAGCCACATGACACTGTTATGATTGAAATCCCAATGACTCCCACACACACAAAAAAAACGGCATGCTTGTCACACAAATGCAGGAATGTATAAAAGGTTATTTTCCTCTCGTTGAACATAGAGGGAGGGTTGTGTAGCTGGTTAGCCTTTTCGCTTATCAAACTTGAGGTCTCGGGTTCGATAACTACACTTGAGCATAATTTGTGCCTGGAGGATTCTTTGACTGGTGAAAATGGATGTATATGGAGCTATACGATCTTGTAGTGATCGTATAATCACCTCATCACGTATAAGTTGCAGCCTCGGCGCTTGTTTTCTAGGGTTTGCATGCTTCACACTCTCTCTCCAGTATATATATACACGCTGGAGCCTCAGCGCTTGTAGTTGCTCTCTTCACACTCTCTCGCCCTCTCCAGATCTAAACAAGACTTCGTTGGCCTCTCTCTCCCCTCACTGCTGCTCAAAGAGCCGGCAGGATCCGTCCGCCGGGAAGGGAAGGAGGCTTAACATGTTGGAAATATGCCCTAGAGGTAATAATAAAATGGTTATTATTATATTTCCTTGTGTTGGAAATATGCCCTAGAGGCAATAATAAAATGGTTATTATTATATTTCTTTGTTCATGATAATTGTCTATTGTTCATGCTATAATTGTGTTATCCGGAAACCGTAATACATGTGTGAATACATAGACCACAACATGTCCCTAGTGAGCCTCTAGTTGACTAGCTCGTTGATCAATGGATGGTCATGGTTTCCTGACCTTGGACATTGGATGTCGTTGATAACGGGATCACATCATTGGGAGAATGATGTGATGGACAAGACCCAATCCTAAGCATATCACAAGATCGTGTAGTTCGTTTGCTAGAGCTTTTCTAATGTCAAGTATCATTTCCTTAGACCATGAGATCGTGTAACTCCCGGATATCGTAGGAGTGCTTTGGGTGTACCAAAAATCACAACGTAACTGGGTGGCTATAAAGGTACACTACAGGCATCTCCGAAAGTGTCTGTTGGGTTGGCACGGATCGAGACTAGGATTTGTCACTCCATATGACGGAGAGGTATGTCTGGGCCCACTCGGTAATGCATCATCATAATGAGCTAAATGTTACCAAGTGGTTGGTCACGGGATCATGCATTACAGTACGAGTAAAGTGACCTACCGGTAACGAGATTGAACGAGGTATTGGGATACCGATGATCGAATCCCGGGCAAGTAACGTACCGATTGACAAAGGGGAATTGAATACGGGATTACTTGAATCCTGGACATCGTGGTTCATTCGATGATATCATCATGGAACATGTGGGAGACAACATGGGTATCCAGATCCCGCTGTTGGTTATCGGCCGGAGAGCTGTCTCGGTCATGTCTGCGTGATTCCCGAACCCGTAGGGTCTACACACTTAAGGTTCGATGGCGCTAGGGTTATTAGGAAGACTTGTATGTGAATACCGAATGTTGTTCAGAGTCCCGGATGAGACCCCGAACGTAATGAGGAGTTCCGGAATGGTTCTGAGGTAAATATTTATATATGGGAAGTTGTCATACGGTCACCGGAAAAGTTCGGGGGCATATCAGTATTGTACCGGGGCCACCGGAGGGGTTCCGAGGGTCCACCGGGAGGGGCCACCTTTCTCGGAGGGCCTCATGGCCATGGAGGAAAGGGAACCAGCCCTTGGAGGGCTGGTCGCATCACCCTCCTTGGGCCCATGCGCCTAGGGTTGGGGGGGAAACCCTAGTGGGGGCGCCCCCTTGCTTGGGGGGCAAGCCCCCTCCCCTTGGCCGCCGCCCCCCTCTAGATCTCATCTAGAGGGGCCCGGCCCCGCTTCCCCTTCCCCTATAAATAGAGGGGCGAGGGGAGGGCTGCATACTACATCCAAGGCGCAACCCCTCCCCTCCCCAACACCACTTCTCCTCCGATTAAGAGCTTGGCGAAGCCCTGTCGGAGTACTGCCACTCCATCACCACCACGCCGTCGTGCTGCTGTTGGAGCTCTCTTCCTCAACCTCTCCTTCCCCCTTGCTGGATCAAGAAGGAGGATACGTCACTGCTCCGTACGTGTGTTGAACGCGGAGGTGTCGTCTGTTCGGCGCTAGGATCATCGGTGATTTGGATCACGACGAGTACGACTCCATCAACCCCATTCTCTTGAACGCTTCCGCTCGCGATCAACAAGGGTATGTAGATGCACTCCTCTCTCTCGTTGCTAGATGACTCCATAGATTGATCTTGGTGATGCGTAGAATTTTTTTATTTTCTGCAACGATCCCCAACAGTGGCATCATGAGCTAGGTCTATGTGTAGTTTCTATGCACGAGTAGAACACACGATTGTTGTGGGCGTCAATTTTGTCAATTTACTTGCCACTACTAGTCTTATCTTGTTTCGGCGGCATCGTGGGATGAAGCGGCCCGGACCGACCTTACACCTACGCTTACGTGAGACAGGTTTCACCGACTGACATGCACTAGTTGCATAAGGTGGCTAGCGGGTGTCTGTCTCTCCCACTTTAGTCGGATCGGATTCAATGAAAATGGTCCTTATGAAGGGTACATAGAAATTGGCATATCACGTTGTGGCTTTGGTGTAGGTAAGAAATATTCTTGCTAGAACCCTATTGCAGCCACGTAAAAACAGGCAACAACAATTAGAGGACGTCTAACTTGTTTTTGCAGCATATGCCTTGTGATGTGATATGGCCAAAAGGATGTGATGAATGAAATATATGTGATGTATGAGATTGATCATGTTCTTGTAATAGGAATCACGACTTGCATGTCGATGACTATGACAACCGGCAGGAGCCATAGGAGTTGTCTTTATTTTTTTGCATGACCTGCGTGTCATTGAATAACGCCATGTAATTACTTTACTTTATTGCTAAACCGTTAGCCATAGTAGTAGAAGTAATCATTGGCGTGACAACTTCATGAAGACACGATGATGGAGATCACGGTGTCATGCTAGTGACGATGGTGATCATGGCGCCCCGAAGATGGAGATCAAAAGGAGCAAAACGATATTGGCCATATCGTGTCACTATTTGTTTATATGTGATGTTTATCATGTTTTACATCTTATTTGCTTAGAACGACGGTAGCATAAATAAGATGATCCCTCATAATAATTTCAAGAAAGTGTTCCCCCTAAGTGTGCGCCATTCCGAAAGTTCATTGTCTCGCAGCACCACGTGATGATCGGGTGTGATAGATTCTAACGTTCACATACAACGGGTGTAAGCCAGATTTACACATGCAAAACACTTAGGTTGACTTGACGAGCCTAGCATGTACAGACATGGCCTGGGAACACAAGAGACCGAAAGGTCGAACATGAGTCGTATCGAAGATACGATCAACATGAAGATGTTCACCGATGATGACTAGTCCGTCTCACGTGATGATCGGACACGGCCTAGTTGACTCGGATCATGTATCACTTAGATGACTAGAGGGATGTCTATCTGAGTGGGAGTTCACTATAAAATTTGATTAGATGAACTTAATTATCATGAACTTAGTCTAAAATCTTTGCAATATGTCTTGTAGATAAAATGGCCCACACTAATGTTGCCCTCAACTTCAACGCGTTCCTAGAGAAAACCAAGCTGAAAGACGATGGCAACAACTATATGGACTGGGTCCAGAACTTGAGGATCATCCTCATAGCTGCCAAGAAAGCATATGTCCTAGATGCGCCGCTAGGTGAAGCACCCATTTTCCCACCAACTCAAGACGTTATGAACGCCTGGCAGTCGCGTAGTGATGATTACTCCCTGGTTCAGTGCGGCATGCTTTACAGCTTAGAACAGGGGCTCCAAAAGCGTTTTGAGCAGCACGGAGCATATGAGATGTTCCAAGAGCTGAAAATGGTTTTCCAAGATCATGCCCGGGTCGAGAGATATGAAGTCTCCGACAAGTTCTACAGTTGTAATATGGAGGAGAATGGTTTTGTCAGCGAGCACATACTCAAAATGTCTGGGTTACACAACCGCTTGTCTCAGCTGGGAGTTAATCTCCAGGATGACGCAGTCATTGACAAAATCCTCCAGTCGCTGCCACCTAGATACAAAAGCTTTGTGATGAACTACAATAAGCAAGGGATGGTGAAAACCATTCCTGAGGTATTTTCAATGCTGAAATCAGTGGAGGTGGAGATCAAAAAGGAACATCAAGTGTTGATGGTCAATAAAACCACTAGTTTCAAGAAAGGCAAGGGTACACTACAAAAAAATACACTTCCGTGATGATACGTGTTTGTCACAGTAGGTCGCGTTTTTTGTCATGCATGTACATCCATGACAAATTTATGATAGAATCAAGATAGTCATACCTGTGCTGTAGTAGAAGTGTTCCATGACATTACCAAAATTATCATCACGGAAGTTTCCACTTCCATGACAATAAATCGCGCGTCACAGAGCTGCTTTCGTCAAGGGTGACCGACATGTGGCATCCACCGTAATGGACGCCGTTAAGCTATCGGGTTGGATTTTGGATCCGTAACCCGTTAACAGCCCCGACCAATGGGAAATTTCCATGTGTAAAATTCTGATTGGCCGAAGGGAACACCTGTCAGCTCGTCAGTGGGCCAGATGTCGCCCGTCCATTGGAGGAGACATGCCTATGGTACATCGACACGTGGCTGGGCCCAATAGAGGCCCATATAGGTTAAAAAGGCCGGCCCAGTCAAAGGCTCATAGAACTTAATCAGGTACTAGTGGGCCAGCCCAATAACGGCCTGCTTAATAAAGGCCCATTTACAGCCCAAAACCAGATCTGGCCCGTTAATTGTTCGCCCAATATTTGGGCCCATTTACGGCCCAAAGCCAGATCTGGCCCATTAGTTGTTCGCCCAATATTTGGGCCCATTTGCGGCCGGAAGCCAGATCTGGCCCGTTAATTGTTCGCCGAATATTCGGGCCCAACTACAGCCCAGTGACTTTCGGCCTGTTAGAGGTCTGATGTAGACGTGGGCCCATTTCAGCCCAGTCTGACTTTCAACCTGGGAATGGCCCGTGCTGTCCATGGGCCATATATGGTCCGACGGGACATCGGGCCCACTAACGGCCCGTGCTAAAGGTGGCAACAGTTAAGCCCAACGTGACTTTGGGCTTGTTAAAGGCCTGTCGCGTAATTCGGCCCGTTGATGCCTGTACTAAGCTTTTGGCCTCTTAAAGGCCCATGATATTAGTGGGCCAACTAAGGCCCGAGATATGTTTCGGCCTGGTAACGACCCATGAGCTAACTGGGCCCATAACGGCCCGGTCTACATTTTGGCCTGCCGAAGGCCCGTCGACGACTAGTGAAAATTGAGGCCCAACATGCATTTTGGCCTGCTAAAGGCCCATGGTTTCATCTTGGCCGTAACATGCCAATACAATATTTAGCCTGTTAATGGCCCAATGCTACTTGGGCCAAACTAAGCGCTTGGTCGACAAAAGGCCCAACTAAAATATAGGCCGGTGTAAGTTTGGGCCTGGCGCAATGTGTGAAGGCCCCAATCATTCGGGCCCAAGAAAGACGCGGGCCGGCCCAATTGTGGCCCACTAAAAACCTGGCCCGTTATCGAATGTTTTGGCCTGGTCGACTACATCTGATTTTTTTTCAGATAGCGAATGATGGCAGTAACTAGTAGGAATTAAGAACAAACCTACTCTATACGATAAAGAAATTACGGCATAGTAACTAAGAACAAACCTACACTATACAATAAAGGATTTAAGGTATATTACATCCACTAGGCATCGAAGTTCGCCACCAGTGATCATAAAGCGCAACGAAGAAGCAGATTACAAAAACTGGGCACCATTGCAGCGTAACAAAATAATACTGTACCGATTCCACTTCCAAGACAGTTCAAGAAAGGTTAGCCTTGCAGGGGAACTGCTGCGCAAGCTGCTGAGCAAGGCTATGAGACCGGCCTAGCATGTCGGTCATAGCTTCCAGGTGTAGTTGTTTAGCGATGAGGTTCTCATTGGTGTTCTCCGCAATCTTTATTAGAGATAGGACTTCAAGTCGAAGTTGAGTTGCAGAATGCCTTTCTGCTAGAACTTGGGACTGAAGAAGTCGAACTGATTCAGACAATGAATTCTGTGATCTTGTCTGACTGTTAGTCTCAAGTAACTTGAACACTGCATCAAGACAAGACTTTGGGGTTGTCTCGCTATCTTCAAGATGTTTTGCCTTCTTTGCTGCAATATATGTTGGGTTTGTCTCACAGCCTTCAGCAGACTTGTGCATGCCATCAGGCATATCACCCTGAAACAAAGTAGAGAGATGACATGTTTTGCACGTGTATAAACAAAGATGATAACTGTTCTGTCAATTCTATCCAATCTCAAATTAGAAAATAAAGAGTAAGTTCAAAATATCAATAGCATAATTTGGCATTGTTCACAATGCGGGGAGCTTCACCACACTACTGGATTACCATGCCAACCAGTTTACAAATGCCGATACTCAAATTCAGAAACTAGTATCCAGTTTAAGGTGAATTCGAATATTTGGAGCACTTCATGTCCAACTCAAATGTCACACGCAGCATAATGTGTACTCCCATTTAGATATGTACACAAGCGATGTATCAAGATTCAAATACCGAGTCAATCAACCAAGAATGTACAGAACTAACAGACATATAAACACTTATAGAGTATATGGATCAATAATATCAACTAACATACATAAGCCAGGCCGTTGTACTTTTTTTGGCTACAACATCATCCTTTTTTTAGCCAGCATCTTGGCCCTTTCTGGTGCGTGCCACTTATGTCGGCGTTCTGGGAACGGGGGTTTCCAGACTTGCCTGCCTGCCGCCTGCGGCGTGGCTCAAGGGGCGGCCCAGCATGGCCCATCTCCATTAGCACGAGCTCAAGACCCTCGCGAGGGGCCAAGCCTCGCGGGGCGGATGACAAGAGGCTTCCTCAGGCGCGGCCTCGTCAGGCTGGCTCGCGAGGAGGCGGAGAGATCAAGGCAGGGTACCTCACGAGGTGCCCATGACGCAAGCCATGACGACCAAGGGCGCCAGGCGGGCGCCAGCCCGCGCAATGTCCTTCTTTCCTCTTTGGTGCAAAGGGAGCAAGCGCAGGTGAGAGCATCAAGCAAAGGCATCCATTTCGGTGCAACAAGACCAAGACCAGCAGAACGACAGGATGGAGGTCATCATGGAGCCCAAGCCGGCGTCACCACCAGAGCCTTTGGCAGGCGAGGGCCAACTTTAGTCAGGATAAGTGTACTGGATGTTCCCCTTCAAAATGGCCAGTTGTTGGCGCCCTTCCCGCTCAATATTTGGGAGGAGGCCCAGGGCCTTTGCTTATAAATAGGACTAGCCACCACAAGATAGAGGCATGGGATCCTCACCAGGAAACCAGTAGAAAGAGCGACTGAACTCCCCTTAGCGGTTCAATGCACCAGCCTAGAACAGACCCTCGCGAGGCTGTTCTCCCTTGTATTGTTCATCATCAGCCCAAGAGGCAATCCACCACACCAAACACTGGAGTAGGGTATTACAGCACAATGGTGGCCTGAACCAGTATAAACTCTGTGTCTCTCGTGTTGTTCCTTTGATTGCTTAGATCATAGCGAGGCGGTGAGGTGCAGGTAGGCACAGGGCGAAATCTCCGCGCGCACCCTAGTGTTCGAATCTAGAGGGTCTGCCGGAACCCGAAATCCGACATTTGGCGCGCCAGGTAGGGGTGCGCCGGAGCTCCTCCTTCCGCAAACCCGCTCTCCGCCTACACCATGACTCGCCCTGCGATGAGCGGCGCACCGTCCGCTCCGGTCGTTAGCACTAGCGTGGGGGCCAAGGGGCTCCAAACCTTGGCCCCAGCCTTGCGACAAGTGCGGTGGCCGGACAAGTTACCGGCGGCTTCCGTGGCCCCTTAGGAAGAGTTGTGCAACATCTTCCTCTCCAGGCACGATGCGCCGGCGCCCCCGGTCATCGCGGCCCTCCTGGGCGGCTCGCAGGCGCCGCCTTCGGGCCGCCATGTCAAGCCGTTCGTCCGCCAGGTCGGCGCCGCCTTCACGCGGCAGGGGGCTCCCTCAGGTCGGTTGGCGCCCAAGGCCGATCTGGCCTTTAGCTCGAAGGACCCCCCCCCCAACTCGGTCTGCTCGGGCGCACTCCCGATGTTGTGCACTCCCACCATCTGCCAGGTGGCCGTCACCAGGACTCTCATCGACGGCGGCTCGGGCCTCAGTGTGCTCTCGATTGAAGCCTTCAGCCTCCTCCACATACCGCCGGAACAGCTTCGGCCCAGCCGGCCCTTTGTTGGCAATTCATAATGCACGATTGGGCCGGTGCCACTGCTGTGGGATGATGCAACGTCCATGGGGACCTCGCTCTTTGATCTTGGGCTAACCTGCTTTGCCATTAAAGTTCCGATTGGATTTAGAAAAGTTGAAGTTAGCAAAACATCTCAACTGGGAGTTATAACAGCAAACCAGTTAAACAAACAAGGAATTAAAGAGTTTCAATTGGATGCTAAAAAGTACTCCCTCCGTCCCATAATGTAAGACGTGTTTTAACACTATGCTACTGTCAAAAACATCCTATATTATGGGACGGAGGGAGTAGTTATTAACATCATTGTAACCCACTGTTGCAGCAACAAAGCAATTAAACAAACAAGTAGATATTTAAGGTAAGGCAAACAGGTAATTCTTAACAGTAAGTATCAAACACATAGATAGGCGCAGTCTACAATATGATTAACAGGTTGTGCCATTATGTAGTCAGTAGCAAACTAAATTAAGCCAAGCAACATAATTGAACAATTTTGCAATAAGTGGCTAACTAAAATTCCGAGAAGCAGGTAACTGAACTTACGCTAGTTCTTTGTACAGGCACACTGCAACTTCTTTTTCGCTTACAAGGTTGTACAAAGGAGTCCATGTCATCAATTGCTTGGATATGCAGTCCCAATACTTCTTTCTTCCCACACTGCATGGGTAAGTCGAATGGTTAATCTGGTAAGATGGTGCGTCCTTGATATGTTATATGAGGACGTGTAGTCAGACTAGTTGTAGCCAAACACATCACACTGGCTTTTACTGTATATTTCATGCAATTACTTTTGGCATATCGAGATCTAAGCAATCTATAATAGGATGAAAAGACTAGCATCCTTCACATTATTGGCGAACTCAGTTCATAGAAACAAGCAATTCAACCATTCTGTGGGTAAATCAAAAGCGCCACTAGAATATTTTTCACTATCCAATCGTACACGCAAAAAGGGGCGACGCTACCATAGGGGCTAGTATGGGTGGCCGCCTCAGGTGGCTGGAAAGTGTGCACCTAGTTTGAGTCGTCCAGGTTGGCCCATGCTAGTTTTGTTATTCCCAACGCATGAGCAGACAATGTAAAAAATGAAGAAAAATATTTCAATTTGGATGGGCCAATAACATAAGTGCAAGGCATGCCCTATAGCAGGCTTGCGGCTGATACGAGCGCCTCCCATATTGATCGACAGCAAGAAAAATCCTAATTCACTTGCTCCAGCCTCCAGTGTGGTTCGTTCCTAACCTAGCCGCCGCTGGACAGACCGACACAGCACTTCCTCGTGCCCTCGTTGGAGGGCGGTCGCCGGGCTTCAAGCGAACGGAAGGACAAGAAGATGAAGATCCAACCCTGGGTGTAGCCTGCGTGGGAGGCAGCGGCGGCAGCACGGGCATGGCATCGAGCTTGCGCAAAGGACAGTCGCAGCTTGCAAGAGTAGCATGTACAACGAGCAGGTACATCACATCCCTGATTATATCTAATTAAACTCTTCAATTTCTGGCTAATAGTTAAACCTGATGGTGTTGTAAAACTGCTTGTATGTAGGGAATCTATGAGAAAATGAAACCAATTTCTACTTATTTTATTACTCCCCCAATCAATACTGAACTGACTGAATCTGATGTATCTAATCAAGTTTCCGGTGCAAACATACAAGCTCATGTTGTTCTTGAGCCTGGAGTGTCTAATGAACAGACTGCTAATGAAGGATTTGATGCAAACATTTTACATGCTCCTAGTGATGAACATATAGTGTCTAATGAGGGATCTAATGCAAGCATTTTGCAAGCTTTGAAGGATTTAGTGTCTAATGATGATCTACTATGTTGAGAGAGAAGGAGATTTGCAGGCATTGATGACAAGCAAATTATAGTGCATTTTCATAGCTCGAGGAAACGTCAAGGCCATCTACCAGAAAGTCCCCGTATCATGACAACATAGCATAAATACTTTTCTAATCTGTTGTTTGAAACTATTGGCATACTTGTGCAGGACAGATATATTGATATGTAGTTTGCGCACTGGTTATACGTGCAATTACACTTCGATATTTTCAGCCAGAGAACGAATAATTCAAGCAGGTACAGACCACGTTTGTAGTCCTTGTACACCATGTTGCATTTTGTGTTTTTTGGTGCTTGCATGATTTAGTGTTTATAATCTGAACTACTTTGGATCATTAGCTAGTTTTCAAAGTGCATGTAGCTTCACATTTATCAAGTTATGTTGATTTCCGGAGTGCAAGTGCCTTCGTATTTTTTAAGTTAAATGTTCGCCCCTGGTAACTTGAATTCATGGATCAGCCACTGCACACAAATCATACACGAATGCCAGTACGAATTAAATGAAATGCAGGGACTTACGCTAGCTCGTTGTATAGGCTCACTGCAGCTCTGCTTGCGCTTGGGATGTTCCATGTACAAGTCCATGTTGCCACTTGCTTGGATGTGCAAGCCTTGTGCTCCTTGCATCCCCCTCTGCATTTTTGACATGGCAAATGGTTGATCAAATAAGAGGAATTGACCTTGATGTTGTACCGGAGGACAGATACTTACAAGGTTATACGAGTGTGCAGGATGTGTACCAGATCCCGTAGCCCCGTCATGCTTCGCTAAAAAATGGATTTGCTTGTTTCAGATGATATCTCCAGAAGAAATAAGAGTTAAAGTCAGAGTTGCATAGGCTAAGAGAGCAGTGAAAGGATATCCAAACATCATCGGAACAGTGCACAAGGGAGTGATGTGTCGATACCTAGTTCGGGCTGGCGTTTGGGCATGCTCGGCTAGCTAGAGTGCGGGTCACTTCAGAGTTGTTGAGGGTGATGCGTTAGCGTTGGCTGGCCGCGCACGGATGTAGATCTTGAGTGTCAGCGGAGCGCTATGATGCGGTGGACAAGACCGTTGGTGAAGCCCCAACGACCTCGGGGGGCGGAGGTGCGACGATGTGCTAGGTGAAGTAGCCCCGGTGAGCTGGGAGACAACATCGATGAAGCGCACCTGATGCGGTGGAACTCGGTGTCTGTGAGGCACGTCGGTTGCGGTGGCCGGCGTTGTCGGTGGACCACCCGGTGCGGTGGACGAGGGCGTAGATGAGGTAGCTCCGGTGTGGTGGTGAAGCGCGACCGTCTTCTTCATCGTCATCGTCCGTCACAGAGGTGGTGAATGGTGGGGAAAGAGATGAGACGAGGGGCGATTCGAGGGATGGCGGCGAATTAGGGATTTGAGCAATCTGGGCGCGGAAGGGGACAGTGGAGAAGAGAGATTTTGGAGGGCTGGAATTGGGGCCGCCAGATATTTCAATCCGAAACATGGAAGCAGGAACTTATATTATCGTCGTCCTTTTTTTGGGGGGAGGGGGGTGGGTGGCTGGGTGCTACGCGTCCGTCCGACACACGCGACCACCCCGACAGGACTATGCTTCGGTGCCTTAAGGCACATGCCTTTGTGTCCATAACATGTGGGCCCAACAGGTGGCTGGCCCACATGTCAGTCACCCAAGGGCAGTTGCCTCTAAGGCACCGAAGCAGCGTCCACCCCGACACGGCCCTGGTCTGCCTGGTGCGCCTACATTTGAGAATGCGAACGAATCTTCTTTCATTTGCAAACGAATCTGTATGTATTACCATGCCCGTGTTTTCCTTGCAATAATTAGTCATTCGAAACGAGATACTCCATCCGTTCACTTTTGTAAGTTGTTTCAGACAACTTAAAATGAACTGTTTTGCACATTGTCTAAAATGTCTTCAAGGTCTTATAAAAGTGAACAGAGGGAGTACTATAAATTAATTAATGAGGAGTTATTTGAAAAAAAATCGAAATGGTACCCACGCTAACGTGGATTAGAGTGTGTCACATAGTTAGTTATTTGAATTAGAGTGTGTGTCACGTAGTTAGTTATTTGAATTAGAGTGTGTGTCACGTAGCGATCTCCAATTCTAACGTGGATTTCACATTTCACTGTATCCACACTACTTTTTAATACAAATTCATATGTATATGATGAACACCATGGTAGTGAGAAAACTTTTGGATGGATTCAAACATATGACCTACAAAATAGCACAACAAATTGAGCCAATGTCAACTTTTCGAAACTTAGTATGGCACGAATTCGAAATAATTACTCGTATGCCTGGTCCTCGGTTCAAATCTTATAATTACTCGGGCACACGAACGCACGTTGTATATCTAGGTCACTCCCTCGAGACTGTCTCACTCTTTCTTCCGCACGGCGGGCCACACTCACTCAATCTCGCTCTCTTTATCTGAGTCTCGTTTAACCTCGTTTTCTTTCACACACAAATGATATATCTCCCTGTTCGGGCCTCGATCGACACACTCTATACTCTCTCACGCAGATTGTCTATCTAGGTCAGTCCATCCAAGCCGCCGCCACTCTTTCGACCTCATGGTGGGCCACGCTCACTCAATCTCTCTCTCTCTCTCTCTCTCTCTCTCTCCGTATGTCTCGATTTACCTTGCTCTTTCTCGGACAAAAACGATATATCACCATGTTTGAGCCCAATTCGACCTATTCACATTGTATACTCTCTCACGCACATCGTCTATCTAGGTCACTCTCTCCAACCCGTCTTACTCTTTTGATCGTACGGCGACCCTATGTGATCGGTTGACCTTGCTTCCTCCCACGCACAAAATATATCTACACGTCTGTGACTGGATCATCTCCCAAGCTCTATCTTACAGCCCTCACCCTTACCAAAAGCTCAATCGGACAATATCTCTCCGGAGCATATATATATGTTCAATGAAAGTCGGACCACACTCACTTTGTCTCTCTATCTATATGTCTCTTGATTGACCTCGCTTTCTCATACCGTATCTTCCATGCGTTAAAGCTACTACCTCTCCATCCCTCGCAAAGCCGAAGCTATTTACATTGCGAGGGGCACTCCAACCTTGGATTAATTTGTGTAGGCATTTATTCCGGTCGTTTTAGATTATATTTTCGTAGCATTCGGCCCACAACTACTCCAAACGCCGTTGCAACCCACGCAACTCCCCTAGTTGATTTCCCTCTGGCTCGGTCATCGCTCTCTCGCACGTCCTTTCTCGCCTTCAATGTCGCACCATGGTATTATTGAAAAAACTATGTTGTTCTCTTTAATTATTATAAATAAGATAAAAACTACAATGATAGTCCACTTGGAACGGAACAAATTTTGACCCACAAATTAAAGTGCTCCAAACTACACACCGAGGGGTCCACATGTCATGAAATAAATTTGGACCCATATACAAATTTAAAAATAAAGGACGAGGATCGAACATGCGACCGGGCCATCATGCCGCACGTCAATAGACAACATACGTAGAATAGCAATGTTTGTTGTACCCCCTTTGTTCACATAATGTTTTTATATTACCACAGCCTAATTAATGGATAACATGTAATATTATTTTTAGTAATATTCACCTTCACTTACTGGTGGGTTCCATGTGTGCTCTCTCTCTCCTCCCCTTCCGCGTTTAGACGCACGGGCAAACAGGAAGAACTCGCGGGCGATGTTGCCGTTGACCATATCTGGACGCGTTCACAAGTCACGACACCAGTTTTACGTACTAGCAGCACTACTCAGTGTGTACGTGCAATGCACGTTAATTTGGAAGTATATTAAGTGCATGCGGATATTAACTACTAGGATATTATTTGCGTGTTGTCATGTGATTAGCACTATTTTTGGCATGAAATTAACTGCACGCTAAACGTGTTGAGCGCTCGACATTGAAGCAGTCTAGGTCGTTGGATGACAAAGAATACATGTGGCTTGTTGACGTTTTATATTTAATTTGATGCGGCTCTAGCAGAACATTCAATCGATCAAATCATACATTTCGTTCAGTCTGACTCCGACTTTAAATTATATGACGATCGATATAAAATAAACGGAAATGATAAACGTTCGGATTTTAAGCATGGCAATCCGAACGTTTTTGATGGCAAATTTAGATTACGCGGCGGCGGCGGGGGCGTCTCGCGGTGGGAAGTGGCTCCTCTGCTGTGCTCTATGTGTCGTCGGGCCACTGACCGACGGCGACGGCGGCGTCTTGCGCCGTTGTTGGCGTACTCCTGGACGTTGGCCTAGCTTCAAGGAAGGCCAAAATGTTCTGTACTTCGGAGCGAGTCAACTGGCGGGAGGAGGCAACTGGCGTTGGTGCAAGGAAGCGGTCGACGGCGGCCATCCATGCCGCTGAGGGGGGCACTGGCACCCGCACGGGGACAAGCGCTATCAACGGCACGGCGGAGACATTTGTGTGCACGGGCACCGGCACGGGCGCGCACGTCAGTGCACACGCAGGCGCATGCGCTGGCAGGTGCACGGGCACCGGCACGGGCGTGCGCGTCAGTGCATGCGCAGGCGCATGCGCTGGTAGGTGCACGGGCGCGTGAAAGTCGGTGGGGACCTCGTGGAACCCCGTGGCATCAAGCTCGGCGACAATGTGTGGCTCCCAGCCCATCAATGCCACGGGGATGGGCGCTGGCGCAGTCGGGGCGACGGGAGCCGGAACGGGAGCGGGGACAGGCGCGGCGTCTTCCCGCAAGGCCAGTTCAAGCTCGTCCCAAAGCGCCTTATGTTCTTGAGACTCCGGCTGGGTGTCTTCCTCATGAAACTGGAACACTAAGGGCAGACCATCGTGATGCGGCATGGCGTACGTTTAGGTCAGTCTAGTTGGAGGTAGACGACAGGAGAATCGGAGAGGAAGAGAGAGGATTGTAGCGATACCGGGTAGTGCGGGGTTGATTTTAAACTGCGGCCCCGGCGACATTAAAAGTGGGAGCAGTTGGGACGACGGTGGGCGGAAGAGCCTGGTCAAAGTGCTCGCCTCTCGGTGAGTCTGCACAGCGGTCTGCTCGCATGCCTCCCTGACAGCCGGTGCAGCGGTCTGCTCGCACGCCTTCCATCGACTCACATGCTTGCTGGGACGGCACCTGCCGATGAGAAGCGGGGACTCGTGGCGGCACGTTAACGCCCACGGTTTCAATAGTGAAAGCGTTCGCCTTAACGTGATAGGTCTTTGTTCCAAAATACCTTGGCTCTTCATTTGTGCAACTTGTCATAAGCAGCTTGTCTCGAATTGAAGAAAAAACTTACAAAGTAATATTTGTGCCATATCACATGACCATGCTGAGTTTCAAGAATTTATGCTCACTTTTGGATTTTCTGAAATTTAAGATCCAGGATTCGAAACAATATCATAACCTGCATCATGCAATAAAGTTTCAAGCCATACATCTGTCCTGTTGTATTTCTTAAGAAAGGATTTGGTCAAACATTTTGCTTAGTTAAACCTCCTTTCCGGTTTATAGGGCTCAATTCAAAAATCTCACAAACCAAGGTAGATGGTGAGTGGTGGAACAATTGTTGTAGTTTGCAAAACCACTCAATTAATGCACTTGTTTTCCTCAAAAATTGTGTTTACGAATGCATTAATTGCAATGCATGCATGCATAAAGTACATGCATTGGTCAATTTTCTCTTAATACTTGCATGTAATGATTTATTGCACCTTGAAATCTGAACATGTGATGGGGAACAACCAAATTGAGACTTATAAAATGGGAAAAATAAAATTTTGAGATAAGCCCTATAAACCGGAAAGGAGGGAGTAAAAGGATAATCCCTCCGTACCAGTGCATTGCCTGATATATTAACTCAAGTACTAGGCATGAACAAACGGGCTCAATTATGTGCTCATCCTGGTGTAGTAGTAGTAATACTAGGCAATGCAGTTGACGGGTGACCTTGACGAGCGGCGACCGAGGGAATTGAACCATGCTTGGCACGGTAGGTAATGTTGTCTAGTTACTAAAGCATCCCTCTGTTGTTCATCGGTAGTCATTATGGACCGGGGACATGAGGGGAATTTCCTAGGGTTGGAATTCTGGCCGCCAGATATTTCGACTTGAAACGCTGAGGCTCGACTGGTTGGGGTTGCCTAATGTGCGTACCACGCACGCCACAGAAGGACACGAGCCTGTTTTTTTAGGATCAACACGAGCCAAGGTCTGGCTGGTACACCGTTGGGTCCTACCATTTGAGAATACGAATGGAACCTTTTAAATTGCCAAACGAATCTATGTGTATTGCAATACCCGTATTTACCTTGCAAATACTAATCTCAACGTGGTAATTGATTTATGACGAGTTGTTGAATTAGAGTGAATTTGTGATATAGTGATCTCAACGTGGATTTCACATTTCATGGTATCCCTAGTAAGTTTTCCAATGCAAATTCAAATTTAAAAGATGAACAATATGGAGGTGAGAAAACTTTGTATGTATCAAGCATACGACCACACACACACACACACACACACACACACACACACATGCACGAACACAACAACAATCCAATAAGTATAGTGCATCTATTTTTCCAACCCATGCATGTATGACACGAATTCAAAAATACTCCTTCTATTCCTAAATATTAGTCTTTTAGAGAGTTCAACAAGTGACATACGGAGCAAAATGAGTGAATCTAGACTCTAAAATATGTCTATATACATCAGTATGTGCCAGTCCATTTGAAGCCTCTAAAAAGACTAATATTTAGGAACGAAGGGAGTAAAATGTAAGACATGCATGGTCCTTAGTTCAATATTTAAAATGAACATGAAACTGAAACATGAATATTAAGTCTAGTACTACAGTACATGCAAATGTTGTGTTTAGGCGGAGCTATGATTGTCGGGGGTCAACCCCTCGACCTTAGATAAAATTGTGGAGCTCTGTTTAGGGTTGTTTAGATTATATTTGTCCCCACCCTCCCAACCACCGATTGGTTGTGCACCCCCCACCCCTCCTCCCCGGGATAATATCATGTGCCCCCATACCTTAGATGCTATATGCCGATACGAGTTGCTTGGAGCTCGTAGATCTGAGATATAGCAACTCACGTGATGTGTCTTAATTTTTTTGTAGGAAACCTTGATGATTTTGAGAATTGCACACAATTTGTACAAAAACTACTTAGATGCCCTTTGATCCCATATCCAACGACCTCGAAGCTCGTATCACCATAGCATCTAAGATGAAGGAGGACATCATATTCTCCTGTATGTAAGAATATCATGTGCTACCACACCTTAGATGCTTTGGTGATACAAGCTCTTCGGAGGCGTTGGATATGTGACCCAACACCTCCTCGGTGGTTCGAATGTTTTTTTTGCAAAAAAGCCCCAAAAGAGTTCGGCCACTGCTTACAAGCACAAAGACTGCTCAGATGCCATTGGATCTCAGATCAAACGACCTCCAAGCTCGTATCACCGTAGCATCCAAGCTGCGATAGCACCTTATGTTTTCTCGCACGGGAGAGTATGAGGTGCTCCCGCACCGTAGATTCTATGGTGATACGAGTTCACTGAGATCTAACGGCCCACAGTAGGAGGTTTGAATGTTTTTGCAATATGCGACTGATAGAGTTTGGGAAATGCGCAGAAAGTACAAGTACTATGCATGTACCATCTGATCACTAATCATACGACCTAGATGCTCATATCACCGTAGCGGGTAATTAAGCTATGGGGAGCACCTAATATGAGCACCGGGGAGCCGTTGGATCGAAGATGCAGCGGCACACACGAGGCCTGAATGTTTTATTTGCAAAAAAAAACTTTGGAGAGTTTGGAAATTGCGCATAATTACAAAGACTACTCCCAAGCCATTGGATCTCACTTCCAACGGTGTAAAAACTCGTATCACCATAGTATCTAAGCTGTGGGGTGGATGTGATATTCTATGCCGCTGTCATTTTTGTTCGTAAACTTGCAAAATACATGTAGCTCGTGCCGTTACTTGTCTAATCGTGTAAAGTGTTTGTTCAAAAAAACCATCCTACACTGAAATATCGGAACAACACACGGGGGTCCCACTTGTCATTAATCAAATTTGGACCTAAAATTAACAAATCTAAAAGACGAGATTCGAACTGGCAACCGGGACTACAAAGCGTAAGTCGATAGCCTGAAAAAATGAACGGTTGTTGGCTTTGTCCCATAACTTGATTTTATACATTACTTGCGTTGAGTAGAGTAGAGGGAGTGCCTCGTCAACACGTGCATGACCATTGTCTCACTTACGGGTGGGTCCCAGGTCTGCGATCTCAATCTCTCTTCTCTCCATCGTCTAGCCTTTGCACGGGCACACACGAAGAGCGGTGCTAGCTTGCCGTGGTGTTATTACAACTAAAAGAAAAGCTTGGAAAATGGAAGAATCGCCTAGAACAAGAGACGTTGTGGCTGGTCGAGACGGAGCTAACCGTGCCACGTTTGCATGATGAAGTTGTGTGGATAGTGGGGTGTTTTCGACTGACTGGCTGGGTCCCGAGGTCGAACCATAGGTACTACATCTGATACATTATATTTTTACACGCACATTTTTCCTCCGTGCTGAGACGTGGCACACCCTATTGCGCGGTTTCGGGGTCCTCCCGGGTGGTGCACGCATATATTCTTCCATATTCTTCCTGACGTGGGACACCCTACCGCGCGTTTTCTGGGTCCTCCTCGGTCATAGCGCCGAAGCAAGTAAATGAGTCATCAAATCACGAAAGACCACCTTTCCCGCCGAGTACATAAGTGAAGCACGGTGGCTAGCTAGTTGGGCTAGTTCGACCGATTAGCTAGGCCGCCGCCACATTTGTTTTTCCCCCTTTTTTTATCTACTTGCCGACAGGTAAATTTAAATAACCACCGCGGCGTTGCTCTGGTGTTTGGGTGCGGCAGGATTTTTAATTTTTTGATTGACGGAAGCAGGCGTGGCAGGATTTTTAATTTTTTGATTGACGAGAGCAGGTGCGGTAGCAATTAGTCACGATGACTCCGCCTGTAAAAACCCACTGCTCCCTGATGTGAGAAGTCGTCGACTGGTGTTTTACCGTGGTGAAAACCAAAAGATTCCCCGGTCCTCGGCTGGCTCCCTCCGCCTTCCCGTAGATTGCATTGCCTTTCAGCCGTTTCTCCCCCTTTGCTTCCTCTCCCCATTGCTTCTACGTGGTGCCATGGCGGCGCAGCAGATCACAGAGTCCGAGGTGAGGCGCCTGACATAGGAGCCCATGCCAAGGATGCGGAGCTCAGGGCCAAGGACGTGGAGCTCCATGAGCTCAAGGAGGAGAGGAGTGCCATGCTCCTCTGTTATGTGCGGGAGTTCACGGAGCTTCAAAAGCGGCAGGCGTCCACCACAAAGATGCTCGAGGCGTCGACGGCGTTGTTGCAGAAAGCGGGAGATACGATAGGCCGTCAGGGGAGCCGGCTGGAGCGCGAGCGGGCCGATCGTGACGAGGTCTAGGATTGCCTCAGCCACTTGGTGAACCAAGTTGCCACGCATGTGTTGCGGCTGCGTGATGCCTACCGTCGTGCCAGCGCGACGATGCCGGTCATCGGGCTAAACCCGTTCGACCACCCGGTCGACTTCAATGAGTTGCGGCTTCCTGACCTGGTCTCCTTCTTCACCTATATCTCCGAGGAGCTGAGCCGTCTTCGCGCGATGGTGGGGGCTGAGCTGGACAAGGAGGGGTTGCATGCTGCCGTCGCCGTTGCCGGGCGAATCCTTTCAGGGCTCCGTCACCGGAATCCATTTGTGCCATTGGACGCTGTCTTTGACGAGTTGGCTCCCGTCGACCGGGAGCGGGCTCTGCGGGCGGTTGCACCCTGCATCACCAACGTCGTGCGCCTCGAGAAGCAGAGGGACTTCGGTGGTGTTTAGGCGCCCTCTGCATGGGCATGTCCATGTCTCGGCGCAACATGACCGTTGGATCAAACTCAGACAATGCAGATCAGTCACTGTAGCACAAAGCGTGTGGGTGTGTTTGGTTGCATTCTCATCTCAATATAGTTGTTTCCTCTTCGTGTATTTTTGTCAACCTACTAGTGTGGACTCATGCACCCTTCATGCACTCTGCCAAACACCCAAAAGTGGGTCGAGAAGGGAACTTTTGCTCCCATCCCGTGCACCCTTCATACACCCTGTCTAACACTATAGGATGTGCTTCATATGGTTCATGTTTCATGGAGTACTGTAGCACCATACTCTCCGTGCGATGTGGACCTAGTTCTGTTAACATTGATCTCACCGTTCATTCTCGACCGGATAGTCGAAAAAGCGGTACTATGTTACATATAGGAGTAGTTGACATGCGCACAACATCATTTGTTATCATCATATGTTACTACACTAGCAACAAGATTGTGTAGTACTGACGTATGAACCACTGCACATGCCTAGTAGTAGGAGCACTGTGTATGTTCAAGTGGCTGCCGTGTTTCGCACTCCTCTGTCGTAAGAGTGGAAACGCTTGTTCTAATCAGTTTTTTCTTTAGAATGAAAAACAGTGGACACGCTCTACCGTGCGGATCCTCCTCCAGCCATGCACTAAATTACTCACTTTTGCCGACGTGTGGGACAGCCAGCACCTGGGTCCACCAGCCATGCACTAAACTACTCCGTAGTAGAGTGACGGTAGACTACCCCGATCGAACCGCCGCAGTAATGCCCAATGAGCCGTCAAATCACAAAACCCCCTCCTTTCCAGTAGTAAGTTGGACGGATGAAGTAACCATCATTTCACTCTTCTCTCTCAGCTTCCTCTCTTGAAGAAAACCCCCACTCGCTTCGCTTCTCCCTCATCTCGTTCCTCCTTTCACTCTTCTCTCTCAGCTTCCTCTCTTGGATGGACGCCGGAGCACCGGCCGACATGATGTCTATGGCTTTGGCCAAAACCGTCGAGGCTCAAGGTATGAAGAAGCGCATGCACCCTGCCGAGACTACTGCAGACAAGCTCAAAGCCATCGCCCTGTCCAAGCCCCCCTCTTCGGGATCCCTCATTAAGCAAGTCCAGGTAATGTCTCTTGTTGACGATCTTTTTCTCGATCTTGATCATGTTTTTTCATCTAACACGCAGTACTAGTACTGGTAGTACAACTTTCTGGGTGATCTTGCATGTGATTTTAGTGTGCCAAATGACGGTTCTAAATTCCTCTTTTGACCAAAACATGCGAGAGGTTGACACTGATTTCTTATAGATTACTTTCAACTAATCCCTCTGTCCCAAATTTCTTGTCTTAGATTTGTCTAGATACGGATGTATCTTATACTAAAATGTGACTTGATACATCCGTATCTAGACAAATCTAAGACAAGATTTTTTGGACAGAGGGAGTACTTTATGAACATCAAGGCTACCCTTTAAGAGGGTATATTTCCCTCAGTAACTTGTGTTATGGATATTGCATGTAATCCCTCTGCTCTCATGCCTTTGAAGACATGTTCTAGTGTCTTTGTTCACTCATTTATGTGTGTATATGTTGTCATATATGGAGTATAATATCGAAAATTATCTTATATTTCTGAACGGAGGTAGTAATGAAATATGGTTTCTGTTTGAATTAGAACCAGGTCCGTGGTGGAGATGAAGTTCTCAGAGTCATGCCGTGTGAACTGGAAGACCTGATGATGAGTTCTACTGCTGAACTATCCAGCCGTTGTGTCCTTATCGCCACGTGTTCTGAACTAGTGTTTTCCTGTAGCATTGTTGTCAGGCGTGTTCTCGAGGCTGTACTTGACCACAATAATTTCCTGGCTGTGCCTTCGATTACGAAGGATGTGGTTCTTGTAAAGCTTCCCAACAAATCTGATGCGGCCTGTCTTCATCATCATGTTTATGAGTGGAAAGACCACTCTGTTAGGTTCTCTAAGGTTGACAAGATGGTGATGGTGCATGTAGAGATCTCACACGAAGTCCATGGCCTAGTCAGTTATGCAGGGTTCATCCCGTAGGTCGGTGGCAAGAAATAGTCTGCAGAGTTTAGTTAGTGCAACTTTGCTTGTCTGTAGTAAGTACTATTGTTCAGTACTTGATTTGTGTTTGTGAACCCTGTATTGTTTATTAGTACTGCCGCTTTTGGTGTGTGGTCAGTCCTGAGAACGGTCTATGTTAATGTCTGTCCACTCAATTCAGTTTGTACATTTTGAAGTATCCAGATCATATTTTTTGTGAGGACGGTTTATCAATTATGGTTACACTCCAATATCTATATGCATTGCAGGGTTTATCGCACCCACCAGGATTTCCAGCCCCATGGATGTTCGGTCCATATGATTTGTCACGACCTTTGGACTATCCTGCTTGTGGGAGTAGGCAGGGCCCCTGCATGCCACGCGTAGTTGGACGATCAATCTTCTCTTTAGTACTTCAACATAGGGATTTCCTAGTAAGGATTCACCGTGTCACGTCAAGTAAATCTTATTGATTTACTGTCTAAATCTTATTGATTTAATGTCATGTTTTGTTTATTTTCCTGCAATTTTATGATGCAGGTTTTGCCATGTGACATTCATCACAGAATAAACCGTTTGGTTTGCTCTACGATGGCTATTTTTGCAGGTTTCACTTCTTATGTCGTGTCAGTAATGAAGGCACTGTCCATCACTTATATTACTGGAAAAAATTGGATCAGTTTGTTATCTGAGTACAAGCTGAATCCCTATGATGAACTGCAGTTTGGTTTAACAAAAATGCCACAATTAGTCCTTCTCGCGTTTAAAAGAAATGAATAAAAAACTGGATCATGGTCACGGATCCTAGTCAAGTTAGAAAGCATATCATAGCAGACCACACACGATCACCGCTGTCTCGCACAGATTGAGCACCGACAGTTGCTCTAGCACTGACAGCGGCAGCAGCTCAGTCTGATCCAGCTGTGGATTGGGCACCAACCGCGTCAGCGGATCAGTCTGATCTACCGAAGGATCGGGCATCGACACCGGCACCAGCTCTACAAGGAGCACCATCTCCGGCAGCAGCAGCGGCTTCGGCCCTTGCACCAACACTTGAACTTGCATTTGGTCCGGCCTGTGCAGTTGCACCGGCAACCGACTGGGCTGCAGTTCGCACTTCATATACCAAAGTCCTTACAAAAACCGACATGTCCACCTTCTTGGTAAGCATTGGCCGCCAAAGTGCTTCGTTCTTTTTTCTTTCCATGTTGTTTCACATGATTCACTGTGTTGATCTAACTATTTGGGTATGTCTTCTTGTTTGCAAACAGAGAATTCCTAGAGCAACGAGGGAGTTGTTCAACAATCCGGGCGACCGCGGCCAAGTTTCTCTTACCATGCGCAACCTTGGTGTGAATGAACCTGCTCAGTATACCGTAAGTACAAAGGATGGTCGCATGATGATTGATGCTAAAGGATGGTCAATGTTCAAATCTAAATCATATCTTGTGGTAGGGGATGATGTCAAAATCGAACTTTCTCGGCAAGGAGAGCTGGTCCAAATCAACTTTGAAATTCTTCAGTAGCAGCACGCAACTGCCGAACTGATCTATCCTCTGAGTAATTTTGATGTAATAATCTGGCATGGTGAAACAAGTGTCCTGTGTGTATAAGTAGTACGACAGTATTATTTATCACATGGTATATCGTTGATAGAATTGCAACTCTAATTGCTGGTTAGGAACTGTCGTTCGATTTCATTCCAACAGCTGTCGTGCTTTATTCAACTTTGTGTATTCGCCTTGCGACAGCATCTAAAACCAGCGCAGTACCGATCGTTTGCAATATGAAAAGCGCTGAGGTAGAACACATGGGCCCCCAAACATGCAGGGTCAGCCTGCGGCCCAAGTCCAGAACCGTGAGCCTATCTGAGTGTTATATTCTCAGCTGAACCCCCATAAAAAAAGCTGACCCCCCATAATGCCCGTGTGTTGCAGAGGGAGTATATTTCTCGGCAAGGTGAGCCTGTGATATAAAAGATTTGTATATTTCTTTACAGAGGGAGTATCTCTCTGTCAAAATATATATTTATGTGTAACTAGTTACTCCTGTCTTTCTACTTCCTTTCGCTGATATGTGGGGCAACCGGCAATGGGGTCCACGTGCCATATGCACAAATTAAAGTGCACAACTTCATGGTAGACACACCCCGGTCGTAGCGCCGTAGTAATGCCCAATGAGCCGTCAAATCACAACCCCCCTTTCCAGCTTTAGCAGTAAGATGGACGGACGAAGCGGCAATATTTCAATGGGCCTGAATCCCCTTCTCCCTCGTCTGCTTGTTCAGAGAAAACCCCTGCTGGGCGATTGCATAGGGTTTTCTCATGGAGAACCAGGTACGAATTCTTCATCCATCCCCGATAAATCCAAGTCCCTTGGTCGCAGGTAATCATAGGATGGCAGCCGCCGCCGTTGATGCATTTTTCTTCATACTGAATCTAGTGTGTTTCAGTATCAGTGCCCAAAGTGCGAGTACCCTACAGATTTCTGCGCCCTCGACGAGATGCCACACTTGTTCCTTCTCATCCTACCACAACATTTTGAAACGCGCACAGTATGTTCCTAGAATCCTCTTCTCTATCCAGGAGGGTGGTTTTTTTTGAACATGATGTGTTCTCATATTATTTTTCCTGTAGTGTATTATTTGCTCTGCCAGAACACATGTACTCAAGATGCTCGGCCTTGCCATAACTGAATACACTAGTTTAATGGTCACAGTGAAGACAAGCCATGGATATTACTTCCGAGTTGGGTTCATGAACCAAGAAGATCGCTGCTTTTTTATGGCCGAACTTGGATAAACTTTCTCAAGTGTTACAGACTGAAAGTTGGCGCACGAATGTTGATGGAAATAGCAGAACCTGGTCTCATCTTCACTGCGATCTTCCACCCCGACGTCGTTCCAATTGTTCATCCATGTTAGTTTTGTATTTGGTTCTTGCTTGTTGCCTCGATTACTTCTTAATCCACCTGTTCTGTCTAACTAATCACAATTTAACTTTAGAAGTAGCAACAAATCTCTCACGAAGATGCTACTTCTAACTAATATTTTCTTATAATTGGTGGCACGTGTAGGTTTTTTCAGAGTTAAGCAGTCTGCTCGTTTGTTACTCTGTAATAACTCGGTTGTTACTAATGGCACTGAAGTTGACTGGATCGACATCCACAAGTTCCTACACTTTATTGATCGTCTTGAGGTCCTTGTGGGGCGTTTCAATGGTGGAAGGCCACGTGGGATATGTGTGCCACTGCTGCACTCGTTGAACAGGTCCAACTGTGTCGAGAAACTTATGGTATGAGCTGTTTTCTGTTATATATGTTGTTCATAAACTATTGCTTATACACAGTTTTGCAGCTGTGATCTTCTTGAAACAGGAACTGTCGAGTTCTATTGTTCCTATACAGATGGCTGACCATGGCCGAGTCAGACTTGCGCTTGGTCACAACATGATGTTTATGTCGACCTACTCAATTCCCCTTGGAGGTGAAAAGATACTTATTCGTGGGTGGTCTCAGATAATGAAGGCCCGTCCATCTTGGAGAATAGGAGAGAAGATTATGTTCATGCTTTTCCATGGCTCTAAGCCGAATATCCTGTTTATTGACCATGTTGCGAGATGAAGCCGCTTTCAGAAGGTTGTGGATGCGCGGGGTGGCGCCTGGGCCTTGTCCTGGGGCTTGGCGGCCTCACCCTTGGTTAACTGTAGGCAAAGTAGCAATGTTCGAGGCGTGCTTTGTACGATTGAACCTGTATAAGTACTCATACTGCTTTCAACTTTGGTTGTTAAGTGCCCCTGCTGGTTTCAGTTAAGGTTGTTAAGTACTCCTGCTGCTTTTACAGTCTGTCGTGTTTCTTCAGTCATGTCTTCCTCCAGCCGCCAAAACCAAACCAGCGCCAGTGGGGGCGCCTGCTTCCGCCTCCCACGACTGGCTGCGCCTCAATGCATGCATCGCCGCCACACCGTCTCCTAAATCATTAACGCTGACGTCCTCCGCGCGCTTTGGTGCGCTCGCTGCGGTGCCGCCCTCTCGCGTTGTCAACATGGTCAACAAACAATAGGAATTGGCAGAAGTACGTGGAGAAGATGACAGTAGGGGCCCACCACGTCAGCGTATGGAAAAATAAAATACTTCCTCCTAGTGTTTTCCTGACATCTGGGACCCACGACATTGTAAGCGTATATAGTCAATAGACAAGAGAACAACACAAGATCGGCTGACACCTGGGACGTAGCTACTCGAGAAGTATTATTTTTTGTTTGGTATTGTTGAGACGGAGCAGGGTTTGAACTGGGCTGTGGCCCGTTTAGCCCAGGCTTATATTTTATGTTCACCATGTGACCAGCCCAACTATTTTTTCTTTGTGAATATGAGCCCAGTTTAATTTTTCTGAAGAATACCCAATCCAGGCCTACTTATTTTTCTACGCCCTAATGGGCTGCAACTCTTTCAAGACGCATGCAAATCTTGAAAGTAATATGAAATGGGTTGTAAATATAAAAATAGATGACAAATTGGCAATTACTTTATAATTTCTGATTTTTTCACATTTTCAGATTCCTATTTCGCTAGGCATTAACCTAATTCAAATATATCTTCAAAGTACTTTAAATTTGGCTCGACATTTCGGTATTAAAAATAGTTTGGAACCCACAGAAATATGCGAAATTGGCCCTGGCCAACCAAAAAAATGACTGCAATAAATTGCATAAGAAGTTGCCATGAGCTATATATAAATTATTAAAAAAAGAGGGAGTGGTATGACTTGTGGGCCTGTTTAGTTGACGCGTATGCATGATTTTTTTAGTTATTATATACTACATCAACAAACGATTCTAGCAGACGTAACCGTTGGATGTCAATCCAACGGCCGTCGTGTTTCTTCAATCTTTGATCTTCTTGCTCCAGCCGCCAAAGCAGCGCCGGCGGGACCGCCTGTTCCTGCCTCCCGTGGCCGGCTGTGCTCCCGCGCAGGCCTCAGCGCCCCCTACTACTCCCACCGTTGGCCAGGGCATCCCTCTTCTCACCCACACCCCCTGTTATTCTGCAGCGACGGCAGCCTCACACCGCAGCCGAACCGATGAACCCTCGTACTCCTCTCCGCGCGGGCTTCCACTGCCGCGTCTTCCCCGGCTCCGTGTCGTCCCCTTCCTAGGCCTCGCCGTCATCCACCGCCGTGGTGCTCTCGGCGCGGCGTGGTCAATGTGGTCAACGACCGACTTCCATCGGAAGAGTACTGTACGTGGAGAGGCTGACAGCTAGGTCCACGGCAGTCGCAAGGAAGTGCCTCCTTATTACGTGAAAAATAATGATTCCTCCACCTGACAGCTGGGACCCACTGGACGTGCCACCAGTATTTCATGAAAAAACTTTTCCCCCTGACTGCTGGGACCCACAGGTCGGGCCACCGTATTTCACGAAAAAATGTTCCCCCCGTTGTCAGCTCGGACCCACCAGAAGTGCCTCCTTATTACGCACAAAAAATGAATACCCCCTGCTAGCTGGGACCAACCTTGGTGGGAGGCTGACTTGTGGGCCTACTAAGTTGATTGGGACTGAGGCCTTTGTCAACTTTAGTCAATAAATGAAGGATTCTAGCTCCAGTGACCGTACGATGTCCATCCAACGGCCTTAGTGCTTCTTCAACCTCTGGTCTTCTTGCTCTAGTCGCCCAAAGCAGCGCCGGTCGTGCCGCCTGCTCCTGCCGCCCATGGCCGGCTGTGATGCCGCGGAGGCCTCACCACCCCCTACTACTCCCACCGCTGGCCAGGCCATCCCTCTACGCACCCACACCCCCTGTTATTCTGTGGTGATGGTAGCCTCACACCGCAGCCGAATGAGTGAACCCTCATACTCATCTACGCATGGGCATCCACTGCTGCGTCTTCCCCGGCTCCGCGTCGTTCCCTTCCTAAGCCTCGCCGTCGTCCACCGCCCTGGTGCTCTTGGCGCGGCGTGGTCAACGTGGTCAAGGAATGGCTTCCATCGGACGTGGACTGTACGTGGAGAGGCTGACAGCTGGGTCCACCGCCACAGCAAGGAAGTGCCTCCTTATTACGCGCAAAATAATTATTCCTCCACCTCACAGCGGGGACCCACCAGACGGGCCACCGTATTTCATGAAAAAAACGTTTCCCCCTGTCTGCTGGGACCCACCAGCTACATCTTCGCACGCAAGGAAGTGCATCCGAAAAAAAATGATTCGCCCCCATGACTGCTGGGACCCACTAGCTACATCTTCACACACAAGGAAGTGCCTAACAGTCGGGACCCACCTGGTCGAAGCGTACGTAGTGTTATCATTCTGGTCGCGAACGTGTACGTATATATATACTGGTGGATGTAGAGGCGCACACGTGTCGTAGTAGAGGCGCGCACGTAGCATGTACACGTACGTACAACGGCGAGGGTGCAAGAAAGAAAATACGGCCACGTACGTACATACGGGCATGGTCTCGAACGCCTACTCGCGCATAAGTACATGGCTGGGTCGGAACGGAGAAACAGAGTCGTCGTCGTGTTCATGGCGAGCCAAACCGGCTGGGTCGGAACGGAATGCGTGGTCATGTTCATCGGGAGGGCTTGGACGGAACAAGCGATGGAAACGAGGCCTGGCATACCACACAACGGAGGAAACAGCCTTGTGTTTGACTGGGCACATTCGAAACGGGATCCTGTTCATCGGGAGGGGTCTGGCATACCGCAAAACGGAGGAAACGGAGCTCCTACGATCGAAACAGGGGTCCTGTTGATTGGGAGGCGTGTGGCGTACCGCAAAACGGAGGAAACGGACCTCCTACGGTCAAAACGGGGGTCCTGTTGATCGGGAGGGGTGTGGCGTACCGCAAAACGGACGAAACAGACTTGTGTTGGAGCACTACGATCAAAACTGGGGTCCTGTTCATCGGGAGGGGTGTGGCGTACCGCAAAACGGGACTCCACGGGATACTGTTCATCTCTACCGTCGACCTCCTCCAGCGTCCATGGGCTCCTGTTCATCCAGACTCCACCGCGCGCTACTCCACCGGCTACTTTTCAACCACCCCTCCACGGGCACCCCTCCACCGTCTACTGTTCATCCAGCCCTCCACACCATGGGGTCCTGTTCAACCACACCTCCACCGTCTACTGTTCATACAGCCGTCCACACCACGGGTTCCTGTTCATCCAAAGGCAACGCCACCGCTCACTGTTCATCCAACCCCCCTGCAACACTCACTGTTCATCCCAGAGGCAGCATCGATCGACTTCAGTTAGCAGTAGTAGCGAAGGAATCGCTCCATCGGGTTCAGTTAACAGCCACCGATCGATCGCTCGGATTCAGTAACGCGTAGCCTGCAGAGCAATCGCTCGGGTTCAGTTAGAGCCCAACGCCCCGCTCGGGTTCAGTTAGAGCCAACGCCTCGCACACACGCGCGTACGTGTATGAGAGAAACGTGCATCACTCGGCCCCCGACCTCCCACAGTAACCGGCTACTCCCCAAAATTTTCCTCCCCCTCGCTTCTACCACGGTTTTTTCCGTCATGGACGGCCCAAAGAATGTCATGCAGCTGCTTCTCCGGCCCGCCCAGGATGAAAAGCCCATTTTCTGTCATGATTTTTTGTCATAGAAGTAGGAGCCCACCACATGTATGATGATACTGGGTTTTGTCACAATTATCGTCATAGAAGTGTCATATGTATGACAGAAAAAAAATTCGTTCGGCCCAAAATGTCACGGATGTGTCTTTTTTTGTAGTGGTAAGAAGAACTTCAAGAAAGGACAGCAAGGGAGTTGCCGCGCCCGATAAGCCAGTTGCTAGGAAGAAGCCAAAGCATGGACCCAAACCTGAGACTGAGTGCTTTTATTGCAAGGCAAGCGGACACTGGAAGAGGAACTGCCCCAAGTACTTAGCGGACAAGAAGGCCGGCAACACCAAAGGTATATGTGATATACATGTAATTGATGTGTACCTTACCAGTACTCGTAATAGCTCCTGGGTATTTGATACCGGTGTGGTTGCTCATATTTGTAACTCAAAACAGGAGCTGCGGAATAAGCAGAGACTGGCGAAGGACGGGGTGACGATGCGCGTCGGGAATGGTTCCAAGGTCGATGTGATCGCCGTCGGCACGCTACCTCTACATTTACCTACGGGATTAGTTTTAAACCTCAATAATTGTTATTTAGTGCCAGCTTTGAGCATGAACATTGTATCTGGATCTCGTTTAATACGAGATGGCTACTCATTTAAATCCGAGAATAATGGTTGTTCTATTTATATGAGAGATATGTTTTATGGTCATGCCCCATTGGTCAATGGTTTATTCTTAATGAATCTAGAACATGATGTTACACATATTCATAGTGTGAATACCAAAAGATGTAAGGTTGATAACGATAGTCCCACATACTTGTGGCACTGCCGCCTTGGTCACATTGGTGTCAAATGCATGAAGAAGCTCCATGCTGATGGACTTTTGGAGTCTCTTGATTACGAATCATTTGACTTATGCGAACCATGCCTCATGGGCAAAATGACCAAGACTCCGTTCTCCAAAACAATGGAGCAAGCAACCAACTTATTGGAAATCATACATACTGATGTGTGCGGTCCAATGAGCGTTGAGGCTCGCGGAGGCTATCATTATGTTCTCAGTCTCACTGATGACTTAAGTAGATATGGGTATGTCTACTTGATGAAACACAAGTCTCAGACCTTTGAAAAGTTCAAGGAATTTCATAATGAGGTAGAGAATCAAAGTGACCGAAAAATAAAGTTCTTACAATCAGATCATGGGGGAGAATGTTTAAGTCACGAATTTGGTATGCACTTAAGGAATTGTGGAATCGTTTCACAACTCACGCTGCCTGGAACACCTCAGCGTAACGGTGTGTCCGAACGTCATAATCACACTCTATTGGATATGGTGCGATCTATGATGTCACTCATCGATTTACCGCTATCATTTTGGGATTACGCTCTAGAGACAGCTACATTCACTTTAAATAGGGCACCGTCTAAATCCATTGAGATGACACCGTATGAATTATGGTTTGGGGATAAACCTAAGCTATCATTTCTAAAAGTTTGGGGATGTGATGCTTATGTCAAGAAAATTCAACCTGAAAAGCTCGAACCCAAGTCATTCCCTATGCATCAGCCATAGGTTCTATAAAGTATGCCATGCTGTGTACCAGATCTACTGCATACCCTACCACTAAGCTTGGCAAGGGAGTGCAATAGTGATCTAGGAGTAGATCAATGGACAGCGGTCAAAATTATCCTTAGTGGAATAAGGATATGTTTCTCGATTATGGAAGTGATAAAAGGTTCGTCGTAAAGGGTTACGTCGATGCAAGTTTTGACACTAATCTAGATGACTCTAAGTCTCGGTCTAGATACATATTGAAAGTGGGAGCAATTAGCTAGAGTAGCTCCATGCAGAGCATTGTAGACATAGATATTTGCAAAATACATACGGCTCTGAATGTGACAGACCCGTTGACTAAACTTCTCTCACGAGCAAAACATGATCATACCTTAGTACTCTTTGGTTGTTAATCACATAACGATGTGAACTAGATTATTGACTCTAGTAACTCTTTGGGTGTTGATCACATGACGATGTGAACTATGGGTATTAATCACATACAGATGTGAATATTGGTGTTAAATCACATGGCGATGTGAACTAGATTATTGACTCTAGTGCAAGTGGGAGACTGAAGGAAATATGCCCTAGAGGCAATAAGAAAGTTATTATTTATTTCCTTATATCATGATAAATGTTTATTATTCATGCTAGAATTGTATTAACCGGAAACATAATACATGTGTGAATACATAGACAAACATAGTGTCACTAGTATGCCTCTACTTGACTAGCTCGTTGAATCAAAGATGGTTAAGTTTCCTAGCCATAGACATGAGTTGTCATTTGATTAACGGGATCACATCATTAGGAGAATGATGTGATTGACATGACCCATTCCGTTAGCCTAGCACTTGATCGTTTAGTATGTTGCTATTGCTTTCTTCATGACTTATACATGTTCCTGTAACTATGAGATTATGCAACTCCCGTTTACCGGAGGAACACTTTGGGTGCTACCAAACGTCACAATGTAACTGGGTGATTATAAAGGAGTACTACAGGTGTCTCCAAAGGTACATGTTGGGTTGGCGTATTTCGAGATTAGGTTTTGTCACTCCGATTGTCGGAGAGGTATCTCTGGGCCCTCTCGGTAATACACATCAGTTAAGCCTTGCAAGCATTGCAACTAATGAGTTAGTTGTGGGATGATGTATTACGGAACGAGTAAAGAGACTTGTTGGTAACGAGATTGAACTAGGTATTGAGATACCGATGATCGAATCTCGGGCAAGTAACATACCGATGACAAAGGGAACAACGTATGTTGTTATGCGGTTTGACCGATAAAGATCTTCGTAGAATATGTAGGAGCCAATATGAGCATCCAGGTTCCGCTATTGGTTATTGATCGAGAATAGTTCTAGGTCATGTCTATATTGTTCTCGAACCCGTAGGGTCCGCTCGCTTAAGGTTTCGATGACAGTTATATTATGAGTTTACATGTTTTGATGTACCGAAGGTGTTCGGAGTCCCGGATGAGATCGGGGACATGACAAGGAGTCTCGAAATGGTCGAGACGTAAAGATTCATATATTGGATGATATGGTTAGGCCAAGGGGTCAAGCCCATGAGGCTTTAGGTCGGTGCAAAAGGAGTTTTGCGGAGGCCAGGGGGCCAAACGCCGGAGACCCTGGCGTCTGGCCCTGGGCCAGACGCCGAGGCCCATGGCGTCTGGGCCAGATGCCAAGGATTGTGGCGTTTGGTCCTGGAGTCCGAGTGGGACTCTTGCCTTTCGGGCAAAACCGACTTTGAGGAGGCTTTTGCTCCAAGTTTCGACCCCGGGGCTCAACATATAAATAGAGGGGCAGGGCTAGCACCAAAGACACAACAATTGATCCCTTGGATCTCTTAGCCGTGTGCGGTGCCCCCCTCCACCATAGTCCACCTCGATAATATCGTAGCGGTGCTTAGGCGAAGCCCTGCGATAGTAGAACATCAAGATCGTCACCACGCCGTCGTGCTGACGGAACTCTCCCTCGACACTCGGCTGGATCGGAGTTCGAGGGACGTCATCGAGCTGAACGTGTGCTAGAACTCGGAGGTGTCGTAGTTTCGGTGCTTGATCGGTCGGGCCGTGAAGACGTACGACTACATCAACTGCGTTGTGCTAACGCTTCCGCTTACGGTCTACAAGGGTATGTAGACAACACTCTCCCCTCTCGTTGCTATATCATCACCATGATCTTGCGTGTGCGTAGGAAATTTTTTGAAATTACTACGTTCCCCAACAGTGGTATCAGAGCCTAGCTTTTATGCGTTGATGTTATATGCACGAGTAGAACACAAGTGAGTTGTGGGCGATACAAGTCATACTGCTTACCAGCATGTCATACTTTGGTTCGGCGGTATTGTGAGATGAAGCGGCCCGGACCGACATTACGCGTATGCTTACGCGAGACTGGTTTCACCATTACGAGCACTTGTGCTTAAAGGTGGCTGGCGGGTGTCTGTCTCTCTCACTTTAGTTGAACCGATTGTGGCTATGCCCGGTCCTTGTGAAGGTTAAAACAACACCAACTTGACGAACTATCGTTGTGGTTTTGATGCGTAGGTAAGAACGGTTCTTGTTCAGCCCATAGCAGCCACGTAAAACTTGCAACAACAAAGTAGAAGACGTCTAACTTGTTTTTGCAGGGCATGTTGTGATGTGATATGGCCAAGACATGATGCTATATTTTATTGTATGAGATGATCATGTTTTGTAACCGAAGTTATCGGCAACTGGCAGGAGCCATATGGTTGTCGCTTTATTGTATGAAATGCAAACGCCATGTAATTTCTTTACTTTATCACTAAGCGGTAGCGATAGTCGTAGAAGCAATAGATGGCGTAAACGACAAACGATGCTACGATGGAGATCAAGGTGTCGCGCCGGTGACGATGGTGACCATGATGGTGCTTCGGAGATGGAGATCACAAGCACAAGATGATGATGACCATATCATATCACTTATATTGATTGCATATGATGTTTATCTTTTATGCATCTTATCTTGCTTTGATTGACGGTAGCATTATAAGATGATCTCTCACTAAAATTTCAAGATAAAAGTGTTCTCCCTGAGTATGCACCGTTGCCAAAGTTCGTCGTGCCCAGACACCACGTGATGATCGGGTGTGATAAGCTCTACGTCCATCTACAACGGGTGCAAGCCAGTTTTGCACACGCGGAATACTCAGGTTAAACTTGACGAGCCTAGCATATCCAAATATGGCCTCGGAACACGGAGACCGAAAGGTCGAGCGTGAATCATATAGTAGATATGATCAACATAATGATGTTCACCATTGAAAGCTACTCCATTTCACGTGATGATCGGTTATGGATTAGTTGATTTGGATCACGTGATCACTTAGAGGATTAGAGGGATGTCTTTCTAAGTGGGAGTTCTTAAGTAATATGATTAATTGAACTTAAATTTATCATGATCTTAGTCCTGGTAGTATTTTGCAAATTATGTTGTAAATCAATAGCTTGCGTTGTTGCTTTCATATGTTTATTTTGATATGTTCCTAGAGAAAATTGTGTTGAAAGATGTTAGTAGCAATGATGCGGATTGGATCCGTGATCTGAGGTTTATCCTCATTGCTGCACAGAAGAATTATGTCCTTGATGCACCGCTACGTGACAGATATATTGCAGGAGCAGATGCAGATGTTATGAACGTTTGGCTAGCTCAATATGATGACTACTTGATAGTTTTGTGCACCATGCTTTATATATGGCTTAGAATCGGGACTTCAAAGACGTTTTTAACGTCATGGACCATATGAGATGTTCCAGGAGTTGAAGTTAATATTTCAAGCAAATACCCGAGTTGAAAGATATGAAGACTTCAACAAGTTCTATAGCTAAAAGATGGAGGAGAATCGCTCAACTAGTGAGCATGTGCTCAGATTGTCTGGGTACTACAATCGCTTGAATCAAGTGGGAGTTAATCTTCCAAATAAGATAGTGATTGACAGAATTCTCTAGTCACCACCACCAAGTTAGTAGAACTTCGTGATGAACTATAATATGCAAGGGATGATGAAAACAATTCCCAAGCTCTTCGCGATGCAAAAATCGGCGAAGGTAGAAATCAAAGAAAAACATCAAAGTATTGATGGTGGACAAGATCACTAGTTTCAAGAAAAAGGGCAAAGGGAAGAAGGGGAACTTCAAGAAGAACAGCAAGCAAGTTGCTGCTCAAGTGAAGAAGCCCAAGTCTGGACCTAAGCCTAAGACTAAGTGATTCTACTGCAAAGGGACTGGTCACTGGAAGTGGAACTACCCCAAGTATTTGGCGGATAAGAAGGATGGCAAAGTGAACATAGGTATATTTGATATACATGTTATCGATGTGTACTTTACTAGTGTTTATAGCAACCCCTTGGTATTTGATACTGGTTCAGTTGCTAAGAGTAGTAACTCGAAATGGGAGTTGCATAATAAACATAAACTAGTTGAGGGTGAGGTGACGATGTGTGTTGGAAGTAGTTCCAAGATTGATATGATCATCATTGCACACTCCCTATACTTTCGGGATTAGTGTGGAACCTAAATAAGTGTTATTTGGCATTTGCGTTGAGCATGAATATGATTTGATCATGTTTATTGCAATACGGTTATTCATTTAAAATCAGAGAATAATTGTTGTTCTGTTTAAATGAATAAAACCTTCAATGGTCATACACCCAATGAAAATAGTTTGTTGGATCTCGATCGTAGTGATACACATATTCATAATATTGATGCCAAAAGATGCAAAGTTAATAATGATAGTGCAACTTATTTGTGGCACTGCAGTTTGGGTCATATCGGTGTAAAGCGCATGAAGAAACTCCATAAAGATGGATTTTCGGAATCACTTGGTTATGAATCTTTTGGGCAAGATGACTAAAAACTCCGTTCTCCGAAACAATGGAACAAGCTACTAACTTGTTGGAAATAATACATACCGATGTATGCGATCCAATGAGTATTGATGCTCGTGGCAAGTATCGTTATTTTCTGACCTTCACAGATGATTTGAGCAGATATGCGTATATCTACTTGTTGAAACATAAGTCTGAAATAGTTGAAAAGTTCAAAGAATTTTAGAGTGAAGTGGAGAATCATCGTAACAAGAAAATAAAGTTTCTACGATCTGATCGTGGAGGAAAATATTTGAGTTACAAGTTTGGCCTTCATATAAAACAATATGGTATAGTTTCACAGCTCACGCCACCTGGAACACCACGACGTTATGGTGTGTCCGAACGTCGTAACCACACTTTATTGGATACGGTGTGATCTATGATGTATCTTACCGATTTACCACTATTGTTTTGGGGTCATGCATTAGAGACAGCTACATTCACGTTTAATAGGGCACCATCTAAATCTGTTGAGACGACACCGTATGAACTATGGTTTAGTAGTAAACCTAAGCTGTCGTTTCTTAAAGTTTGGAGTTACAATGCTTATATGAAAAAGGTTTTCCACCTGATAAGCTCGAACCCAAATTGGAGAAGTGCGTCTTCATAGAATACCCAAAGGAAACTGTTGGGTACTGTCGGGGGCGATGCTGATTCCACCAACACCTATGGGGACAGGGCCCCTTTCGGTTCGGTGGGGGGCGGAGAGCGCACAAAGAGCGGATCGAGGCAGTACACGCGGGCGATTTTACCCAGCTTCGGGCCGCACGGATGCGTAAAACCCTACTGCTGCTTGTTTGTGTATATTGGATTCTTGCTCAGGAGCGATGGACGCTGCCAGACTGAGCGTGAGAGTGTTCCTGGTGTTGAATGAGCCGAACTGGCCGAACCTGCTGAACCCTTTCTACGTTGCGCTTGGGCCTCCTTTTATACTTTCAAGGGGTTACCCACAGGTGGCAACGTAGACTAGAAGGGTAAAAATGGAAAAGGATGCGGTAGGTGCAGCTACTGCTACTGTGGATACAGTGCGCCCTACCTAACTCTGACGGCAGGGGACAAGGGCATTAAATGCCTGTCTGAGTCTCCTAAACAGTGCAAAAGGTGACTATTAGGAGCGCCACTGTTTGCCACGATGGGCTTCTCTTCATCTCCGCTTGCCACCACGTACCCCTAGCTGCACGGCCTCCTGCCACGTGTGCTTGGGAGAGTCCCAAAGCGACACGTTAGCAGGTGTGCTAGAGCGCGGGCACGAAGTGGGGGGTTTCCCGCAGCAAGCTCCTTGCCGCGGTCGTTGTCTTGTCGCGTCCGGAAGCTTGTCGCTCGCCGGATCTTGCCGGGACGCAGGGCACGTCGCGGCAAGCTTTCTTGGTATGCCTTGAGTGGCCTTCCCGGCAAGCTCCTCTTGCCGGGGTCTTGTCTCTTCCCGGCAAGATCCTCTTGCCGGGGCCTTGGTTGGCCTTCCCGGCAAGCTCCTCTTGCCGGGGCCTTGGTTGGCCTTCCCGGCAAGCTCCTCTTGCCGGGGCCTTGGTTTGAGCACTTTGTTCTTGAATGGTCTTCAAGGGAACCACGGAGGGTCCTGGCGGTCATCCGGCAAGCCTTGCCGCGGGGCGCTGCAACTGCCCGTGCACGAGTTCGGGGTAATAGGGTACCCCTACTCTAGTACACCGACAGGAGCCCCCGGGCCTGGGCCATACACGGTGCCGAGTGCTGTTGGGCCAGGCCCAAAACAGTGCACGGGCATGCGCGGCCTAGGTCACACCGCATATCTCTCCGCTCCCACCGGGCACGCCCAGAACGGCACGCGTCAAACGCGGCGTCGTGGGTGAGATCGTGGGTGGCGTGCGTGGGGCTAAGCCCCCCGAGCATGCGTCAGGCCACGATGATGGGGACGGTTCACGCCCTCCTCCTTAAATGGAGGTAGGTGTGAGGGTGTGGTGCATTTACTGGACGGGGCCGGTGCGCGGTTTTCGGGACGTCCACTCCCCGCGTTCACGGGGCGGAGCAAGGCCGCCTCATCTGTCGCCTTAGTTCTGCATCCCCGCCACGCGGCTCCCATGCGCTTGGGGTCACGGACGGTGGAGTGGGAAACTGGGCCGTCGTGAGCGGGTTGGCCCCGTCTCCCTGCCCTTCCCGTGCCTTGATTCGCTGAGCAGGGCGGCCGAGCCCCCACCTCGCTCCTTTATAAAGAGCGGGATGGGAGCACAGAAACCCGCACTCTCTCATCTTCTCCTTTCTTCAGCTTCTGCTCCCCTCTCTCTCATCTGCCATGGAGAAAGGGAACCCAGGCCCTCCATCGATGGCGGCGAGGGTCGCCGCCAGACAGCGCATCTCTCCCTCTTCCGCTCCCGTGGTGGCAGAGCCAGCTATAAGGGGAAGAGGGAGGGGGCGAGGTCGCGGACGAGGTCGAGGACGAGGTCGAGGTGCTCGGGGAAGAGGCGGACGGGGCGGCGCGTGAGCTTCACCTCCGCCGGCGGCTCCTCCCCCCACGGCGGTCCATATAGGGGACGACCCTTGCGAGTTCTTCGTCAGGCTGCGCCGGGCGCCTCGTCGTCGCCTTCGGCTCGCAGCTCCGTTTGCGCGCGCAATGGAGTCGTACCCGCCCGAGATGCTGAGACTGCACATGAGGGGCTGTGGGATCAGCGGCACGCGAGTCTGCGTTGCATTCCCAGCCCCTAATGTGATGTATCTTGATCGAGGGTGGAAGACGTTCGCCCGCATCCACAGCTTGACGGAGGGGTTTACCCTCCATTTTAAGTTGATGGAGGGCGATCTCCTCTCCGTCAAGGCCTTCGGGTGCTTCGGCACTTGGGCGAAGTGCTGTGTGGACAGCTCCTCCGACAGCGAAGGCTCCTCCTCGAGCGAGAGCGACGAGGAGGGGAGCGACAGCGACGATGAGGGTAGCGGGCGGCGGAGCGGCGGGTCCGACTAGGCGTCGGGCGCCGCTTTGCGCGGCACCGGCGTCCCCATCATCCGCGTCGCCGGCTTCTTGAACTCCCCGGGGGCGTCTCCTTGGGCGGCTGGCGTAGGGAGGCTGCGGAAGGGGAAGAGGGCTGGCGACAAGGCCGTCAGGTCGGAGTACGAGGGCGTGGTGCCCTCGACAGCGTGCTGACGTCCTGCCGCCCCATCTTCGAGCCCCGCTTCCAGCGCCGCCGTCGCCGTCCAGCCTTCGGACGGCCCCCGGGATGTTCCCTTGGTGTCTTCTGGCACCCGTAGCTCGCCTAGGCACTCCTTTTGCCCTTTTCGCCTCCTTGACCTGCCTCCTGAGTAGAGGGACAGGAAAGGGATTACGGGCATCTTATCTTTTTAATTTGTAAGCCTTCGGGCCTTAGCTGTATCTAGAACTTGTAATCCTCTCTTTCATGTTTTTCATCCTCTATGGACTGTACCTGAGTGGGATGTTTTTTAATGAAAAAGGGATGCTTGCCGGGTTATTTGTCTCGCGAGTTAAACCCATGCCAAGGAGCAAATCCTTGGTATCCCTCGGACAGACATTTCATCTCCCGGCAACAGACCCTGCCGCCTTCCCACGTCGCTCGACCTTTCTCACGCTTTTGACGGAGGCAGGAACGAGGTGGGTGCGGTCTCCTCGTTTCATCCCTTTGCTGCCCCGACTACGACCAAACTTGGCCCCGAGAACGAGCCCCAGGGCCTAGAGTCGAGGGAGCACGGCAGTTTCCAGGAAGAAACGTGGTTTCGCATTCCCCAGTCCATAAGAGGATGCATGATGAGGGATGAAAAACTTATCTGATATTGCAGCCCTCGGCAACTCTGGTTTGCCGTGGACGATTCTTGGCACTCACAGCCCCCAGCGATACTGGCTTGCCGGGAAGGCTTTTATCTTCAGCAGAGAACTTTGACGTTCTCGATGCCGGCTTCCGGCAAGCTGGTTGCCAGGAAGGCTTTTATCTTCAGCAGAGAACTTTGACGTTCTCGATGCCGGCTTCCGGCAAATTTGTTGCCAGGAAGGCTTTTATTTTCAGCAGAGAACTTTGACGTTCTCGATGCCGGCTTCCGGCAAGCTGGTCGCCAGGAAGGCTTTTATCTTCAGCAGAGAACTTTGACGTTCTCGATGCCGGCTTCCGGCAAGCTTGTTGCCAGGAAGGCTTTTATCTTCAGCAGAGAACTTTGACGTTCTTGATGCCGGCTTCCGGCAAGTTCGTTGCCAGGAAGGCTTTTATCTTCAGCAGAGAACTTTGACGTTCTCGATGCCGGCTTCCAGCAAGTTCGTTGCCAGGAAGGCTTTTATCTTCAGCAGAGAACTTTGACGTTCTCGATGCCGGCTTCCGGCAAGCTTGTTGCCAGGAAGGCTTTTGGAGAAGAACTTCGTTGTTCTTGACACCTGCTCCCGGCAAGATCGTTGCCGGAAAGGCTTATGGCGAAGAACTTCATTGTTCTTGACACCGGCTCCCGGCAAGACCGTTGCCGGAAAGGCTTATGGCGAAGAACTTCGTCGTTCTTGACGCCGGCTCCCGGCAAGATCGTTGCCGGAAAGGCTTATGGCGAAGAACTTCGTCGTTCTTGACGCCGGCTCCCGGCAAGATCGTTGCCCGAAAGGATTATGGCGAAGAACTTCGTCATTCTTGACGCCAAAGAGATTGGCCCTAAGGGTGTTGCCAGCCCCCGGGCCATAACTGCGTTCAAACATAGCAAGTGATTAGCATCCGAAGTGCACTTAACTCGCTTGCGAATTTCGACTTTTGCTGCATATTCCCTATGCCTGCTGGAATGCTTTCCGGTGCGTACGATCCAGCCAGTAGCGCTTGAGGGAACGGGCCCTTAGCGGCTATTCGGGAACAACGCCTCCCGGAAAGGTTTACCTTCTTGGTTCTAGCGCAACCGCACAAGTTGCCGAGCGGACTCGGGGCAACATGGAGCGCAACTAGCCCCGAGAAGGCTCCTCGGCATGCAGGTCTATGCAGAAATCTCAAATAAATAGCGCATGCTATCTTCCTGTTCAACCTCTCTTTGTACGTCCACCCTACGCTTTCTAGGGAAGCTTGCCGGTGCAGGCACCCTTGCCGCGAGCGCCGAGTGCGGAACTTCAGCAGCCTGCTGGCGGGGTCGCTACCGACAAGCAATCTTGTCGCAACTAGTTGCAGCTCGCTTAAGTTGTTGAGCAGATTCGAAACAAAGTAAGGGCGCTAGCGGCTCACTTAAGTTGCTGAGCGGGCTCGAAGCAAAGTAAGGGCGCTAGTAGCTCACTTAAGTTGTTGAGCAGACTCGAAACAAAGTAAGGGCGCAACTAGCCACGAGTTGATTCCTCCGCGCACAGGTTTTCCGTACAAAGAACAAGATCTTCGAGGCGGATAACCTTATATAGAAAGGAAATATCTAAAGTTTTGCATGACTTAGCTTTTTCTGTTGCCGCACCGGCGTCGTTCTTTTGCTCGCCCGCTCCTTGGGAGCCATGACGATGAAGATTTAGCTTGCGTGTACGCCGGATCGGATTCGCACGATCTCGACGCTCCCCTACCTGGTGCGCCAGAGATGTCGGGGGCGATGCTGATTCCACCAACACCTATGGGGACAGGGCCCCTTTCGGTTCGGTGGGGGGGCGGAGAGCGCACAAAGAGCGGATCGAGGCAGTACACGCGGGCGATTTTACCCAGCTTCGGGCCGCACGGATGCGTAAAACCCTACTGCTGCTTGTTTGTGTATATTGGATTCTTCCTCAGGAGCGATGGACGCTGCCAGACTGAGCGTGAGAGTGTTCCTGGTGTTGAATGAGCCGAACTGGCAGAACCTGCTGAACCCTTTCTACGTTGCGCTTGGGCCTCCTTTTATACTTTCAAGGGGTTACCCACAGGTGGCAACGTAGACTAGAAGGGTAAAAATGGAAAAGGATGCGGTAGGTGCAGCTACCGCTACTGTGGATACAGTGCGCCCTACCAAACTCTGACGGCAGGGGACAAGGGCATTAAATGCCTGTCTGAGTCTCCTAAACAGTGCAAAAGGTGACTGTTAGGAGCGCCACCGTTTGCCACGATGGGCTTCTCTTCATCTCCGCTTGCCACCACGTACCCCTAGCTGCACGGCCTCCTGCCACGTGTGCTTGGGAGAGTCCCAAAGCGACACGTTAGCAGGTGTGCTGGAGCGCGGGCACGAAGTGGGGGGTTTCCCGCGGCAAGCTCCTTGCCGCGGTCGTCGTCTTGTCGCGTCCGGAAGCTTGTCGCTCACCGGATCTTGCCGGGACGCAGGGCGCGTCGCGGCAAGCTTTCTTGGTATGCCTTGAGTGGCCTTCCCGGCAAGCTCCTCTTGCCGGGGTCTTGTCTCTTCCCGGCAAGATCCTCTTGCCGGGGCCTTGGTTGGCCTTCCCGGCAAGCTCCTCTTGCCGGGGCCTTGGTTTGAGCACTTTGTTCTTGAATGGTCTTCAAGGGAACCACGGAGGGTCCTGGCGGTCACCCGGCAAGCCTTGCCGCGGGGCGCTGCAACTGCCCGTGCACGAGTTCGGGGTAATAGGGTACCCCTACTCTAGTACACCGACAGGTACACCTTCTATCACAGATCCTAAGGCAAAACATTCATTGCTAAGAATGGATCCTTTCTAGAGAAGGAGTTTCTCTCGAAAGAAGTGAATGGGAGGAAAGTAGAACTTGATGAGGTAATTATACCTTCTCCCTTATTGGAAAGTAGTTCATCACAGAAATTAGTTCCAGTGATTCCTACACCAATTAGTGAGGAAGTTAATGATGATGATCATGAAACTTCAGATCAAGTTGCTACCAAACCTCGTAGGTCTTCTAGAGTAAGATCCGCACCAGAGTGGTATGGTAATCGTGTTCTGGAAGTCATGTTACTAGACCATGATGAACCTACGAACTATGAGGAAGCGATGATGAGCCCAGATTCCGCGAAATGGCTTGAGGCCATAAAATCTGAGATATGATCCATGTATGAGAACAAAGTATGGACTTTGGTGGACTTGCCGGATGATCGGCAAGCCATAGAAAACAAATGGATCTTCAAGAGGAAGACAAATGCTGATAGTAGTGTTACTATCTACAAAGCTCGACTTGTCGCAAAAAGGTTTTCGATAAGTTCAAGGTGTTGAATACAATGAGATTTTCTCACTCATATCGATGCTTAAGTCTGTCCGAATCATGTTAGCAATTGCCACATTTTATGAAAATCTGGCAAAAGGATGTCAAAACTGCATTCCTTAATGGATTTATTAAAGAAGAGTTGTATATGATACAACCATAAGGTTTTGTCAATCCTAAAGGTGCTAACAAAATGTGCAAGCTCCAGCGATCCATCAATGGACTGGTGCAAGCATCTCGGAGTTGGAATATATGCTTTGATGAGTTGATCAAAGCATATGGTTTTATACGGACTTTTGGAGAAGCCTGTATTTACAAGAAAGTGAGTGGGAGCTCTGTAGCATTTCTAATATTATATGTGGATGACATATTTTTGATTGGAAATGATATAGAATTTCTGGATAGCATAAAGGGGTACTTGAATAAGAGTTTTTTTATGAAGGACCTCGGTGAAGCTGCTTATATATTGAGCATCAAGATATATAGAGATAGATCAAGACGCTTGATAAGTTTTTCAATGAATACATACCTTGACAAGATTTTGAAGTAGTTCAAAATGGAACAGTTAAAGAAAGAGTTCTTGCCTATGTTACAAGGTGTGAGATTGAGTAAGACTCAAAACCCGACCACGACAGAAGATAGAAAGAGAGTGAAAGTCATTCCCTATGCATCAGCCATAGGTTCTATAAAGTATGCCATGCTGTGTACCAGATCTATTGCATACCCTACCACTAAGCTTGGCAAGGGAGTGCAATAGTGATCTAGGAGTAGATCAATGGACAGCGGTCAAAATTATCCTTAGTGGAATAAGGATATGTTTCTCGATTATGGAAGTGATAAAAGGTTCGTCGTAAAGGGTTACGTCGATGCAAGTTTTGACACTAATCTAGATGACTCTAAGTCTCGGTCTAGATACATATTGAAAGTGGGAGCAATTAGCTAGAGTAGCTCCGTGCAGAGCATTGTAGACATAGATATTTGCAAAATACATACGGCTCTGAATGTGACAGACCCGTTGACTAAACTTCTCTCACGAGCAAAACATGATCATACCTTAGTACTCTTTGGTTGTTAATCACATAACGATGTGAACTAGATTATTGACTCTAGTAACCCTTTGGGTGTTGATCACATGACGATGTGAACTATGGGTATTAATCACATACAGATGTGAATATTGGTGTTAAATCACATGGCGATGTGAACTAGATTATTGACTCTAGTGCAAGTGGGAGACTGAATGAAATATGCCCTAGAGGCAATAATAAAGTTATTATTTATTTCCTTATATCATGATAAATGTTTATTATTCATGCTAGAATTGTATTAACCGGAAACATAATACATGTGTGAATACATAGACAAACATAGTTTCACTAGTATGCCTCTACTTGACTAGCTCGGTGAATCAAAGATGGTTAAGTTTCCTAGCCATAGACATGAGTTGTCATTTGATTAACAGGATCACATCATTAGGAGAATGATGTGATTGACATGACCCATTCCGTTAGCCTAGCACTTGATCATTTAGTATGTTGCTATTGCTTTCTTCATGACTTATACATGTTCCTGTAACTATGAGATTATGCAACTCCCGTTTACCGGAGGAACACTTTGGGTGCTACCAAACGTCACGACGTAACTGGGTGATTATAAAGGAGTACTACAGGTGTCTCCAAAGGTACATGTTGGGTTGGCGTATTTCGAGATTAGGTTTTGTCACTCCGATTGTCGGAGAGGTATCTCTGGGCCCTCTCGGTAATACACATCAGTTAAGCCTTGCAAGCATTGCAACTAATGAGTTAGTTGTGGGATGATGTATTACGGAACGAGTAAAGAGACTTGCCGGTAACGAGATTGAACTAGGTATTGAGATACCGACGATCGAATCTCGGGCAAGTAACATACCGATGACAAAGGGAACAACGTATGTTGTTATGCGGTTTGACCGATAAAGATCTTCGTAGAATATGTAGGAGCCAATATGAGCATCCAGGTTCCGCTATTGGTTATTGATCGAGAATAGTTCTAGGTCATGTCTATATTGTTCTCGAACCCGTAGGGTCCGCACGCTTAAGGTTTTGATGACAGTTATATTATGAGTTTACATGTTTTGATGTACCGAAGGAGTTCGGAGTCCCGGATGAGATCGGGGACATGACGAGGAGTCTCGAAATGGTCGAGACGTAAAGATTCATATATTGGATGATATGGTTAGGCCAAGGGGTCAAGCCCATGAGGCTTTAGGTCGGTGCAAAAGGAGTTTTGCGGAGGCCAGGGGGCCAAACGCCGGAGACCCTGGCGTCTGGCCCTGGGCCAGACGCCGAGGCCCATGGCGTCTGGGCCAGACGCCAAGGATTGTGGCGTTTGGTCCTGGAGTCCGAGTGGGACTCTTGCCTTTCGGGCAAAACCGACTTTGAGGAAGCTTTTGCTCCAAGTTTCGATCCCGGGGCTCAACATATAAATAGAGGGGAAGGGCTAGCACCAAAGACACAACAATTGATCCCTTGGATCTCTTAGCCGTGTGCGGTGCCCCCCTCCACCATAGTCCACCTCGATAATATCGTAGCGGTGCTTAGACGAAGCCCTGCGATGGTAGAACATCAAGATCGTCACAACACCGTCGTGCTGATGGAACTCTCCCTCGACACTCGGCTGGATCGGAGTTCGAGGGACGTCATCAAGCTGAACGTGTGCTAGAACTCGGAGGTGCCGTAGTTTCGGTGCTTGATCGGTCGGGCCGTGAAGACGTATGACTACATCAACCGCGTTGTGCTAACGCTTCCGCTTACGGTCTACAAGGGTATGTAGACAACACTCTCCCCTCTCGTTGCTATATCATCACCATGATCTTGCGTGTGCGTAGGAATTTTTTTGAAATTACTACGTTCCCCAACAACTGGGTGGCTATAAAGGTACACTACAGGCATCTCCGAAAGTGTCTGTTGGGTTGCACGGATCGAGACTGGGATTTGTCACTCTGTATGACGGAGAGGTATCTTTGGGCCCACTCGATAATGCATCATCATAATGAGCTCAATGTGACCAAGTGGTTGGTCACGGGATCATGCATTATGGTACGAGTAAACTGACTTGCCGGTAACGAGATTGGACGAGGTATTGGGATACCGACGATCGAATCTCAGGCAAGTAACGTACCGATTGACAAAGGGAATTGAATACTGGATTACTTGAATCCTAGACATCGTGGTTCATTCGATGAGATCATCGTGGAACATGTGGGAGCCAACATGGGTATCCAGATCCCGCTGTTGGTTATTGGCCGGAGAGCTATCTCGGTTATGTCTGCGTGATTCCCGAACCTGTAGGGTCTGCACACTTAAGGTTCGATGACGCTAGGGTTATTAGGAAGACTTGTATGTGATTACCAAATGTTGTTAGGAGTCCCGTATGAGATCCTGGACGTCACGAGGAGTTCCGAAATGGTTCGGAGGTAAAGATTTATATATGGGAAGTTGTCATACGGTCACCGGAAAAGTTCGGGGGCATATCGGTATTGTACCGGGGCCACCGGAGGGGTTCCGGGGGTCCACGGGAGGGGCCACTTCTCTTGAAGGGCCTCATGGGCCGTTTAAGAAAGGTAACAAGCCCTTGGAGGGCTGGGCGCAACCCCCCCTTGGGCCCATGCGCCTAGGGTTGGGGGGAAACCCTAGTGGGGGCGCCCCCCTTGCTTGGGGGGCAAGCCCCCTCCCCTTGGCCGCCGCCCCCCCTCTAGATCTTATCTAGAGGGGGCCGGCCCCCCTTCCCCCTTCCCTTGTAAACAGAGGGGCAACGGGAGGGCTGCATACTACATCCAAGGCGCAGCCCCTCCCCTCCCCAACACCTCTCCTCCTTTGATTAAGAGCTTGGCGAAGGCCTGTTGGAGTACTGCCACTCCATCACCACCACGCCATCGTGCTGCTGTTGGAGCTCTCTTCCTCAACCTCTCCTTCCCCCTTGCTGTATCAAGAAGGAGGAGACGTCACCGCTCCGTACGTTTGTTGAATGCGGAGGTACCATCTGTTCGGCGCTAGGATCATCGGTGATTTGGATCATGACAAGTACGACTCCATCAACCCCGTTCTCTAGAACGCTTCCGCTCGCGATCTACAAGGGTATGTAGATCCACTCCTCTCTCTCTCGTTGCTAGATGACTCCATAGATTGATCTTGGTGATGCGTAGAATTTTTTTATTTTCTGCAACGATCCCCAACACCTTGTTCATGATAATTGTCTATTGTTCATGCTATCATTGTGTTATCTGGAAATCGTAATACATGTGTGAATACATAGACCACAACATGTCCCTAGTGAGCCTCTAGTTGACTAGCTCGTTGATCAATGGATGGTTACGGTTTCCTGACCATGGACATTGGATGTCATTGATAACGGGATCACATCATTGGGAGAATGATGTGATGGACAAAACCCAATCCTAAGCATAGCACAAGATCGTGTAGTTCGTTTGCTAGAGCTTTTCTAATGTCAAGTATCATTTCCATAGACCATGAGATCGTGTAACTCCCGGATACCGTAGGAGTGCTTTGGGTGTACCAAACGTCACAACGTAACTGGTGGCTATAAAGGTATACTACAGGTATCTCCGAAAGTGTCTGTTGGGTTGGCACGGAACGAGACTGGGATTTGTCACTCCGTATGACAGAGAGGTATCTCTGGGCCCACTCGGTAATGCATCATCATAATGAGCTCAATGTGACCAAGTGGTTGGTCACGGGATCATGCATTATGGTATGAGTAAAGTGACTTGCCGGTAACGAGATTGAACGAGGTATTGGGATACCGACGATTGAATCTCGGGCAAGTAACGTACCGATTGACAAAGGGAATTGTATATGGGATTACTTGAATCCTCGACATCGTGGTTCATTCGATGAGATCATCGTGGAACATGTGGGAGCCAACATGGGTATCCAGATCCTGCTGTTGGTTATTGGCCGGAGAGCTGTCTCGGTCATGTCTGCGTGATTCCCGAACCTGTAGGGTCTGCACACTTAAGGTTCGATGACGCGAGGGTTATTAGGAATACTTGTATGTGATTGCCGAATGTTGTTCGGAGTCCCAGATGAGATCCATGACGTCATGAGAAGTTCCGGAATGGTCCGAAGGTGAAGATTTATATATGGGAAGTTGTCATACGGTCACCGGAAAAGTTCGGGGGCATATCGGTATTGTACTGGGGCCACCGGAGTGGTTCCGGGGGTCCACCGGGAGGGGCCACCTCTCTCGGAGGGCCTCATGGGACGTAGTGGAAAGGGAACCAGCGCTTGGAGGGCTGGGCGCATCCCCTCCTTGGGCCCATGCGCCTAGGGTTGGGGGGGGAACCCTAGAGGGGGCGCCCCCCTTGCTTGGGGGGCAAGCCCCCTCCCCTTGGTCGCCCCCCCTCTAGATCTCATCTAGAGGGGGGCGGCCCCCTTCCCCTTCCCCTATAAATATAGGGGCGAGGGGAGGGCTGACCACCACACCAAAGGTGCAGCCCCTCCCCTCCCCAACACCTCTCCTCCTCCGTTAAGAGCTTGGCAAAGCCCTGCCGGAGTATTGTCGCTCCATCACCACCACGCCGTCGTGCTGCTGTTGGAGCTCTCTTCCTCAACCTCTCCCTCCTCCTTGCTGGATCAAGGCGTGAGAGATGTCTCCACTCCGTACGTGTGTTCAACACTGAGGTTCCGTCCATTCAGCTCTAGGATCATCGGTGATTTGGATCACGACGAGTACGACTCCATCAACCCCATTCTCTTGAACGCTTCCGCTCGCGATCTACAAGGGTATGTAGATGCACTCCTGTCCCTCTGTTGCTAGATGACTCCATAGATTGATCTTGAGGATGCGTAGAAAATTTTTAAATTCCTGCTACAATCCCCATTAGTGGTATCAGAGCTAGATCTATGTGTAGTTTCTATGCACGAGCAGAACACAAGATTGTTGTGGGCGTACATTTTGTCAATTTACTTGCCACTACTAGTCTTATCTTGTTTCGGCGGCATCGTGGGATGAAGCGACCCGGACCGACCTTACACGTACGCTTACGTGAGACAGGTTCCACCGACTGACATGCACTAGTTACATAAGGTGGCTAGCGGGTGTCTGTCTCTCCCACTTTAGTCGGATCGGATTCAATGAAAAGGGTCCTTATGAAGGGTAAATATAAATTGGCATATCACGTTGTGGTTTTGTCGTAGGTATGAAACGTTCTTGCTAGAACCCTATTGTAGCCACGTAAAAAACATGCAACAACAATTAGAGGATGTCTAACTTGTTTTTGCAGCATATGCCTTGTGATGTGATATGGCCAAAAGGATGTGATGATTGAAATATATGTGATGTATGAGATTGATCATGTTCTTCTAATAGGAATCATGACTTGCATGTCGATGAGTATGACAACTGGCAGGAGCCATAGGAGTTGTCTTTATTTTTTTGTATGACCTGCGTGTCATTGAATAACGCCATGTAATTACTTTACCTTATTGCTAAACCGTTAGCCATAGTAGTAGAAGTAATCGTTGGCGTGACAACTTCATGAAGACACGATGATGGAGATCATGGTGTCATGCCGGTGACGATGATAATCATGGCACCCCGAAGATGGAGATCAAAAGGAGCAAAATGATATTGGCCATATCATGTCGCTATTTGATTACATGTGATGTTTATCATGTTTTACATCTTATTTGCTTAGAACGACGGTAGCATAAATAAGATGATCCCTCATAACAATTTCAAGAAAGTGTTCCCCCTAACTGTGCGCTGTTGCGAAAGTTTGTTGTCTTGAAGCACCACGTGATGATCGGGTGTGATAGATTCTAACGTACACATACAACGGGTGTAAGCCAGATTTACACATGCAAAACACTTAGGTTGACTTGACGAGCCTAGCATGTACAGATATGGCCTCGGAACACAAGAGACCTAAAGGTCGAGCATGAGTCGTATAGAAGATATGATCAACATGAAGATGTTCACCGATGATGACTAGTCCGTCTCACGTGATGATAGGACACGGCCTAGTTGACTCATATCATGTATCACTTAGATGACTAGTGGGATGTCTATCTGAGTGGGAGTTCATTATATAATTTTATTAGATGAACTTAATTATCATAAACTTAGTCTAAAATCTTTGCAATATATCTTGTAGATCAAATGGCCCATGCTAATGTTGCCCTCAACTTCAACGCGTTCCTAGAGAAAACCAAGCTGAAAGACAATGGCAGCAACTATATGGACTGTGTCCGGAACTTGTGGATCATCCTCATAGCTGCCAAGAAAGCATATGTCCTAGATGCACCGCTAGGTGAAGCACCCGTTTTCCCAGAAACTCAAGACGTTATGAACGCCTAGCAGTCGCGTAGTGATGATTACTACCTGGTTCAGTGCGGCATGCTCTACAGCTTAGAACCGGGGCTCGAAAAGCGCTTTGAGCAGCACGGAGCATATGAGATGTTCCAAGAGCTGAAAATGGTTTTCCAAGCTCATGCCCGGGTCGAGAGATATGAAGTCTCCGACAAGTTCTACAGCTATAAGATGGAGGAGAATGGTTCTGTCAGCTAGCACATACTCAAAATGTCTGGGTTGCACAACCGCTTGTCTCAGCTGGGAGTTAATCTCCCAGATGACGCGGTCATTGACAGAATCCTCCAGTCGCTCCCACCTAGATACAAGAGCTTTGTGATGAACTATAGTATGCAGGGGATGGTGAAAACCATTCCTGAGGTATTTTCAATGTTGAAATCAGCAGAGGTGGAGATCAAAAAGGAACATCAAGTGTTGATGGTTAATAAAACCACTAGTTTCAAGAAAGGCAAGGGTAAGAAGAACTTCAAGAAGGACGGCAAGGGAGTTGCTGCACCCGGTAAGCCAGTTGCCGGGAAGAAGCCAAAGCATGGACCCAAACCTGAGACTGAGTGCTTTTATTGCAAGGGAAGCGGACACTGGAAGCGGAACTGCCCCAAGTACTTAGTGGACAAGAAGGCCGGCAACACCAAAGGTATATGTCATATACATGTAATTGATGTGTACCTTACCAGTACTCGTAGTAGCTCCTGGGTATTTGATACCGGCGCGATTGCTCATATTTGTAACTCAAAACAGGAGCTGGGGAATAAGCGGAGACTAGCGAAGGACGAGGTGACGATGCATGCCGGGAATGGTTCCAAGGTCGATGTGATCACCGTCGGCACGCTACCTCTACATTTACCTACTGGATTAGTTTTAAACCTCAATAGTTGTTATTTAGTGCCAGCTTTGAGCATGAACATTGTATATGGATCTCGTTTAATACGGGATGGCTACTCATCTAAATCCGAGAATAATGGTTGTTCTATTTATATGAGAGATATGTTTTATGGTCATGCCCCGCTGGTCAATGGTTTATTCTTAATGAATCTCAAACGTGATGTTACACATATTCATAGTGTGAATACCAAAAGATGTAATGTTGATAACGATAGTCCCACATACTTGTGGCACTGCCGCCTTGGTCACATTGGTGTCAAACGCATGAAGAAGCTCCATGCTGATGGACTTTTAGAGTCTCTTGATTACGAATCATTTGACACATGTGAACCATGCCTCATGGGCAAAATGACCAAGACTCCATTCTCCGGAACAATGCAGCGAGCAACCAACTTATTGAAATCATACATACTGATGTGTGCGGTCCAATGAGCGTTGAGGCTCGCGGAGGCTATCGTTATGTTCTCACTCTCACTGATGACTTAAGTAGAGATGGGTATGTCTACTTGATGGAACACAAGTCTGAGACCTTTGAAAAGTTCAAGGAATTTCAAAATGAGGTAGAGAATCAACGTGACCGAAAAATAAAGTTCTTACGATAAGATCGTGGAGGAGAATATTTAAGTCACGAATTTGGTACGCACTTAAGGAAATGTGTAATCGTTTCACAACTCACGCCGTCAGGAACACCTCAGCGTAATGGTGTGTTCTAACGTCGTAATCGCACTCTATTGCATATGGTGCGATCTATGATGTCACTCACCAATTTACCGCTATCATTTTGGGGATACGCACTAGAGACAGCTACATTCACTTTAAATAGGGCACCGTCTAAATCCGTTGAGACGACACCATATGAATTATGGTTTGGGAAGAAACCTAAGCTGTCGTTTCTAAAAGTTTGGGGATGCGATGCTTATGTCAAGAAACTTCAACCTGAAAAGCTCGAACCCAAGTCAAAAAAATGCGTCTTCAAAGGATACCCTAAAGAAACCATTGGGTATACCTTCTACCTTAGATCCTAAGGCAAGATCTTTGTTGCCAAGAATGGGTCCTTTCTGGAGAAAGAGTTTCTCTCGAGAGAAGTAAGTGGGAGGAAAGTAGAACTCGATGAACTACTGCCTCTTGAACCGGAAAGTAGCGCAGCTCAGGAAGATGTTCCTGTGGTGCCTGCACCGACTATAGAGGAAGTTAATGATGCTGATCAAGGTACTTCAGATCAAGTTGCTACTGAACTTCGTAGGTCCACAAGGACACGTTCTACACCAGAATGGTATGGCAACCCTGTCTTGGAAATCATGCTGTTAGACAACGGTGAACCTTCAAACTAAGAAGAAGCGATGGCAGGCCCAGATTCCAACAAATGGCTTGAAGCCATGCAATCCGAGATAGGATCCATGTATGAAAACAAAGTATGGACTTTGACAGACTTGCCCGATGATCAGCGAGCGATAGAAAATAAATGGATCTTTAAGAAGAAGAAGGACGCGGATGGTAATGTTACCATCTATAAGGCTCTACTTGTCACTAAGGGTTATCGACAAGTTCAAGGGGTTGACTACGATGAGACCTTCTCACCCGTAGCGAAGCTGAAGTCCGTCCGAATCATGTTGGCAATTGCCACATTCTACGATTATGAGATATGGCAAATGGACGTCAAAACGGCATTCCTTAACGGCTTCCTTAAGGAAGAATTGTATATGATGCAGCTGGAAGGTTTTGTCGATCCTAAGAATGCTAACAAGGTATGCAAGCTCCAGCGCTCCATCTATGGGCTGTGCAAGCATCTCGGAGTTGGAACATTCGCTTTGATGAAATGATCAAAGCGTTTGGGTTTATGCAGACTTATGGAGAAGCCTGCGTTTACAAGAAAGTGAGTGGGAGCTCTGTAGCATTTCTCATATTATATGTAGATGACATACTTTTGATGGGAAATGATATAGAACTTTTGGACAACATTAAGGCCTACTTGAATAAGTGTTTTTCAATGAAGGACCTTGGAGAAGCTGCTTACATATTAGGCATCAAGATCTATAGAGATAGATCGAGACGCCTCATAGGTCTTTCACAAAGCACGTACCTTGATAAGATATTGAAGAAGGGGTTCTTGCCTGCGTTGCAAGGTGTGAAATTGAGCTCGGCTCAATGCCCGACCACATCAGAAGATAGAGAAAAGATGAGTGTCATCCCCTATTCCTCGGCCATAGGATCTATTATGTATGCCATGTTGTGTACCAGACCTGATGTAAACCTTGCCGTAAGTTTGGTAGGAAGATATCAAAGTAATCCCGGCATGGAACACTGGACAGCGGTCAAGAATATTCTTAAGTACCTGAAAAGGACTAAGGATATGTTTCTCATTTATGGAGGTGACGAAGAGCATGTCATAAAGGGTTACGTCGATGCTAGCTTTGACACAGATCTGGATGACTCCAAGTCACAAACCGGATACGTGTATATTTTGAATGGTGGGGCAGTAAGCTGGTGCAGTTGCAAGCAAAGCATCATGGCGGGATCTACATGTGAAGCGGAATACATGGCAGCCTCAGAGGCAGCACATGAAGCAACCTGGATGAAGGAGTTCATTACCGACCTAGGAGTTATTCCCAATGCGTCGGGGCCAATGACTCTCTTCTGTGATAACACTGGAGCCATTGCCCTTGCCAAGGAGCCCAGGTTTCATAAGAAGACCAGGCACATCAAGCGTCGCTTCAACTCCATTCGTGAAAATGTTCAAGATGGAGGCATAGATATTTGCAAAGTGCATACGAATCTGAATGTCGCAGATCCGTTGACTAAACCTCTTCAGTGAGCAAAACATGATCAACACCAGAACTCTATGGGTGTTCGATTCATCACAATGTAACTAGATTATTGACTCTAGTGCAAGTGGGAGACTGTTGGAAATATGCCCTAGAGGCAATAATAAAATGGTTATTATTATATTTCCTTGTTCATGATAATTGTCTGTTGTTCATGCTATAATTGTGTTATCCGGAAATCGTAATACATGTGTGAATACATAGACCACAACATGTCCCTAGTGAGCCTCTAGTTGACTAGCTCGTTGATCAATGGATGGTTACGGTTTCCTGACCATGGACATAGGATGTCATTGATAACGGGATCACATCATTGGGAGAATGATGTGATGGACAAGACCCAACCCTAAGCATAGCACAAGATCGTGTAGTTCGTTTGCTAGAGCTTTTCTAATGTCAAGTATCATTTCCTTAGACCATGAGATCGTGTAACTCCCGGATACTATAGGAGTGCTTTGGGTGTACCAAACGTCACAACGTAACTGGGTGGCTATAAAGGAATACTACAGGTATCTCCGAAAGTGTCTGTTGGGTTGGCACGGGTCGAGACTTGGATTTGTCACTCCGTATGACGGAGAGGTATCTCTGGGCCCACTCGGTAATGCATCATCATAATGAGCTCAATGTGACCAAGTGGTTGGTCACGGAATCATTCATTACAGTACGAGTAAAGTGACTTGCCAGTAACGAGATTGAACGAGGTATCGGCATACCGACGATCGAATTTCGGGCAAGTAACGTATGATTGACAAAGGGAATTGTATACGGGATTACTTGAATCCTCCTCGACATCGTGGTTCATTCGATGAGATCATCGTGGAACATGTGGGACCAACATGGGTATCCAGATCCCGTTGTTGGTTATTGGCCGGAGAGCTGTCTCGGTCATGTCTGCGTGATTCCCGAACCTGTAGGGTCTACACACTTAAGGTTCGATGACGCTAGGGTTATTAGGAAGACTTGTATGTGATTGCCGAATGTTGTTCGGAGTCCCGGATGAGATCCAGGACATCATGAGGAGTTTCGGAATGGTCCATAGGTGAAGATTTATATATGGGAAGTTGTCATACGGTCACCGGAAAAGTTCGGGGGCATATCGGTATTGTACCAGGGCCACCAGAGGGGTTCCGGGGGTCCACCGGGAGGGGCCACCTCTCTCGGAGAGCCTCATGGGCCATAGTGGAAAGGGAACCAGCCCTTGGAGGGCTGGGCGCATCCCCCCCTTGGGCCCATGCGCCTAGGGTTTGGGGGAAACCCTAGAGGGGGCGCCCCCTTGCTTGGGGGGCAACCCCCCTCCCCTTGCCCCCCCTCTAGATCTCATCTAGAGGGGGCCGGCCCCCTTCCCCTTCCTATATAAATATTGGGGCGAGGGGAGGGCTGACCACCACACCAAAGGCGCAGCCCCTCCCCTCCCCAACACCTCTCCTCCCCCGTTAAGAGCTTGGCGAAGCCCTGGCGGAGTAGTGCCACTCCATCACCACCACGCCGTCGTGCTGCTGTTGGATCTCTCTTCCTCAACCTCTCCCTCCTCCTTGCTGGATCAAGGCGCGGGAGATGTCTCCGCTCCGTATGTGTGTTGAACACGGAGGTGCCATCCGTTCGGCGCTAGGATCATCGGTGATTTGGATCACGACGAGTACGACTCCATCAACCCCATTCTCTTGAACGCTTCCGCTCGCACTCTACAAGGGTATGTAGATGCACTCCTCTCCCTCTCATTGCTAGATGACTCCATAGATTGATCTTGGTGATGCGTAGAAATTTTTCAAATTTCTGCTACGATCCCCATCATAACGTTGTCGCCGTCGGCGAGGGAGGGAATCCACTACCGGCACAGCTGTTCACTTACACCCAGCGGCGGCGCGGGAGCGCCTCTGACCCCTTCTTCTTCGACGTTGTCCCGTCGCCCACTGAACCACGCCCCAAGAACCTTAAGGTATAATTTACTTACTCCACATGTGTTGCTCTAGCTGCATGTATACCATGAATCTAGGACGTGGTTCAAAGAGGAAAGGAGTGGGGAAAGTAGTGGGAAAAGTTGTATATAGCATGAACCTAGGACGTGGTTCAAAGAGGAAAGGAAGGGGCGAAAGTACTAGTACATACTGGCTATCCAGCACCTACATTGGTCGAAAAGGTAAAACAATGACAAACGCAGTATGGACATCTGTAACAAACTGATCTTTTGTTTTGGGGGACAAGGCTGTAGAGTTTGAGCAGGACTAGATTTGCTGCACTCATATAGGTAAAGGTGTCTAAAGATAACATAAGTGGGACTGTCAGTGTCAAAACCGGCAGATCTCGGGTAGGGGGTCCCAAACTGTGTGTCTAGGCGGATGGTAACAGGAGATAAGGGACACGATGTTTTTTCCCAGGTTCGGGCCCTCTCGATGGAGGTAAAACCCTACTCCTGCTTGGTTAATATTGATGATATGGGTAGTACAAGAGTAGATCTACCACGAGATCAGAGAGGCTAAACCCTAGAAGCTAGCCTATGGTATGATTGTTGTTCGTCCTATGGACTAAAACCCTCCGGTTTATATAGGCACCGAAGAGGGTTAGGGTTACACAGAGTCGGTTACAATGGTAGGTGATCTACATATCCATATCGCCAAGCTTGCCTTCCACGCCAAGGAAAGTCCCATCTGGACATGGGACGAAGTCTTCAATCTTGTATCTTCATAGTCCAGGAGTCCGGCCAACGGTGATAGTTCGGCTATCCGGACACCCCCTAATCCAGGACTCCCTCAGTAGCCCCTGAACCAGGCTTCAATGACGACGAGTCCGGCGCGCATATTGTCTTCGGCATTGCAAGGCGGGTTCCTCCTCCGAATACTTCATAGAAGATTTTGAACACAAGGATAGTGTCCGGATCTACAAAATAAGTTCCACATGCCACCGTAGAGAGAATAATATTTACACAAGTTCAATCTGCTGACGTATTCCGTGGCGTGACATCATGACCAAGTCTTCATTCGAATCGTTTTTACTGTTCCACCTCAGCAGGTTTAGCGAGGTGGTTTCCTTGGCACGTCTTGTCAAAGCAGAGATCGTGTCCCCTTATTCCGGGATTCTCATCAATACGGGCGTGGGTAACCCAACCGTGCCATCAATTACGGTGCTTGGGAGATAAGCGAGTTTTACCAGGCTGGTGGGGACGCATAGCTTCGTCCGCCCATATAAGGGGATAAGGATCCACTCTTTCCATTTACGCCTTCTTCCTCCTTTGCTTATCCATCTCCGCACACTTGAGCTCCAGCGCCCAAGTCCGCACATCCCACCTCAACCTCCTCCGGTCATGTCAGGAGCGGGAGGCAAGTGGATGGCCTCCTCCGTCATGGAGGGGCACATCAAAAAGTTGAGGAATGCCGGATACCTGCACAATGACATTGTGCACCGGCTTCCAGATGAGGGGCAGCTCATCCCCACCCCCAGGCCCCATGAGAGGGTGGTGTTCCTCCCCCATTTCCTCCGCGGACTGGGCTTCCCACTGCACCCATTTGTCCTGGGGCTCATGTTCTACTATGGCCTAGATTTCCACGATCTAGCCCCGAACTTCATCCTCAACATCTCGGCGTTTATCGTCGTGTGCGAGGCCTTCCTCTGCATCAAGCCCCACTTCGGCTTATGGCTGAAGACCTTTAATGTCAAGCCGAAGGTGGTGGGCGGCCAGCAGGCGGAGTGCGGAGGCGCCATGGCGGGCAAGATGCCCAACGTTATATGGCTCAAGGGCTCCTTTGTGGAAACCGTCAAAGGGTGGCAATCGGGGTGGTTCTACATCACCGAGCCGCATGACCCTGAATGGGCAGTGGACCCCCAAATTCCGATCTGGCATCCCCACACGGCTCACCTCCTGGAAAGAGAAGGGCCTATCGTGGGGTAATTCGGAAGAGGTGACCGGACTCCAAACCTGCGTCCAAAACCTGATGGACAAGAAGGTTAAACTCGTCAACGTAGTCCAGGTCATGCTCATCCGCCGGATCCTCCCGTGCCAACAACGGGCCTTCAACCTGTGGGAGTTTGATCCGGCACAGCACCAAACCTTGAGCAGGCTCTTCGACACTACGTACGAAGATGCCTAGAAGGTGCTGTTCAAGGGCACCGAGGCTCCCGCATCCGCTACCGAAGATCGCGGATTCAGCTTGCGACGTCAAGCTAGTGAGGTAAGCTATTTTACCCTTTACAGGACACTTGTTTTTCATAGTTTGACTCTATGCGGGATCTATACTCCCTTACCTTTGACAAGCCTGGCAGAAGACGTCCGGGCAGGTTGACTGTCCGGCTCCCTTGCTAGAAGACCTAGCAGACGCCCGATTGACGGGACTGCTGGTTCCGGCACCTCACATGGTGCCAGAGAAGAAGGCCAAGAAGAAGGCCATGGGAACTCGAAAGAGTTCCCAGCGCTAGGTGTTATTGGATTCATCGTCCGATGACTCTGAGGCAAACTCCTCCCGCAAAGACGAGGAGGAGGAAAAAGAGGCCTCTCCCCCAGCGGGGGGAGAGAGGAAAAGGAAGGTCGCCCCAACTGGGGAGGCCAGAGGGTCCAAGAAGGGAAGGACCCTTCCTGCGGACTACTCCACCAACGCTGACGATGGCGAAGAGGAGTGGCCACCGAGGGATAATCCCCCGGCGACATTGTAAGTATCCGGATACCAGAATAACTCATGGCGTTTCGTTTGGCGTATAGAGTCTCCTAACGCCGAATACAACCCTGCAACCCGCCCAAGGACAGGCTTGACACCTCAACGAGTGGCTCCCTGGCTCCGTCGGACGTGAATAGCACTTCACTTCCGGCCACCTCCTCTCCTCGCGCTGCGGATGACGCCGAGGTGGGGTCCCAAAATGGGCCTAGCCAGGAGGTGGAGGTCCCGGAGGCGCCGCAAGGCAACCTCCCGGATTCCGGGCATAAGGGGGATCAAACCCCAAGGGGCTCTAAGTCAGGCCCTGGGCCGGACTCCGTACCGGAACCTTCAGTGGTTCCGGAGTCCGGCAGGCGACCCCTTCGTAAGAAGGGCGAGACTACGACACCGGTGGCCTCCGTCCAACCGGAGGCACCGGATAATTTGCCGGAGGCGCTTAATGGCGCCTCCATCGACGAGGAGCACCGCACTGTTATGAGTGTGATGATCCAGAAAGTTCAGTCCGCCAAGAGCGGGCTGACTGAAGCCTGTGCCAGCCTTCTAACAGGCTTTGAGGTATGTATTTAGGATATGTAAAAATATTACCGCATAGACAGTAGCCCCTGATGCTCAGTTTGGTGTTCGGAAAGAAAAACCGAACTAAGGATCTAAGAAGATGTACGCAGGAGTCTAACATAAGCATGTCAATATGGGGAATGCAGGCTGCGCTGCTGACCTCTGCCGCACTGACTGCGGAGGTTAATGCATTGAAGCAGAGCCTCGAGCGGTCCGAGAACGAGCTTGGCCTTGTCAAAAAGCAGCTCGAGGACAAGGAAGGTAAGTAATACCTTATGGAAGTATATAAAATATGTGGTTGCAAAAAAATAGCAGGAATAATGTGAGAATTGCAGGGGCCACGAACGAGGTGGCGACCCTGAAGGAAGCGGTGTCCAAGGCCGGAAGCAATGCAGCCACGGAGTGCACCGAGCGAGAGAAGAAGGAGGCGCGGGTGGTGGAGGTGCGGCAAGAGCTCCAGGCTCTCGTGGAAAAACATGAGAGTTTGGAGCGTGACTCAAAGACTCGAGAGTCCGAGCTCGCCTCGGCTCTTGAGAGCGCCAAAGCCGCTAAGGGCGAAGCCCAAAAAGCCCTCCAGGAAATTGAGGCAGTGAAGAAGATAGCGGCGGGTAAGGCATTCTTCATGCAGAGCAAGCACGTGAAAGTGAATTATTTGTTACTTACCCGAATTCGGAGCTCTCGAGGAGCATTTGCAGATCTACCCCACAGTGTGTCCGACGCTGCCATATTCTACCGGGCCGAGGAGGGGAGCTCGACGGAGAAGGTGTTCTGGTCTCAGTATGCTGAGGCCGGACACCCGGTGCCCTTGAGCGACCAGCTGAAGCAGCTGGTCGAGCTCCATAAGGTGGCCGAACAGGCCATGAAGGGCCTCATAGTTCGGCTGTGGCCTAAGGAAGCCATGCCTGGGAGCTACTTCGGGCTGGTGAGTTGGCTGGTGGATGCCTGTGCATGGATTGAAGTCGTCAAGCGCTCCATCTGTATCGAAGGTGCCCGTAGGGCCCTTGCCCGTGCTAAAGTGCACTGGGGCAAGATGGACGCTGAGAAGCTTGTGACAGACGCTCCACCGCCGGGCAAGGAGTATACGGGCGTCCAAAAGGGTGCCCTCCTTATAGCGGGTGAATGCTCCAAAGATGTAATTTTTGAGTAAACTCGCATTTATTATCCTGTACACTTGAAAACTTGTTCATATGCGCTAAGCAACGCTTGTGAATTTAAAATATTGCCTTATGTGCGGCCGTTTATCAAATTTGAGAGATGGCGAGTCATCGGCTTCTGCCCCCGTGCCGCGAGTGCTGGGGTGTCCGGGATAAACTTGAGCGCTCTTTTTCCCATTCTTGGGTCCTTTGAGGGAGGCGCTGAACGCAACGGACAAGGCAACCGGACTATAATGCTTGAACACTCTCACTTAGCCATAGAATTCTATAATTTTAAATTTCAGCGAAGCCCCTAGTATTCGGAAGACCGATTTCGAGGCGCTATCCACGCGTGGGCCGGACAAAGCCGGCTCCTCGCTCTAAGCGGCATAAGTCTTTAGGGACTCGAAGAACCTCTCGAACAGCGACCGGCTCTCGCCCTATCATGACGGTCAGTTTTAGCTTTCTCCACTGAGGTGCTCAACCCAGCTCAACCGGGGCACAATCGCAGTGGTTCTCCCAGCGCTACCTTAGGCGATATAACTGAACGTAAGGTACCAAAACATGGGAGCCGGGCAAGCCCAACTATTGACCCAAGACATGATTCGGAGCCGATGCATATAATGCTATAAGTTCGGGGTGCCGCACTTGTGAAAGTGTTTGGACTTATCACACCATATTTTGGGGTACTTAAGCCCCTGGTGTATTTGGCCGTACCAAAGCGTACGGATGCAATATGTCATAAGTGAACATATATAGATAAGAAAAAGGAATGCAAAAATAGGCAAAAGTTGTGCATTGTTCATTTAAAAAGCTACGGTAAAAGCAGAACGATACAAATAGTGCGATAAGCAAGGGACGAGACTATTTGACATGTCCCCCTCCAGGAGCGAGCTGCGGGATGATATGTAAAACAAGTATACTGCTCGTTATAGAGACCACCTGGACATTCGACATAGCTTTCTGCCTCCCTGGCTGTTGCATCGTGTTTTCGGCGATTCTACTGCCGGGCAGGGCTTCTTGATAAAGGAGTCCTGAAAGTAAGAAAAAAGAATTACACAATCGGGAGCCCCTGGTGCGGTTGAGCTGCATTCTGGGCCTGCCATGGTCGTGCACCTCCCCCTATACCCATGGTATTTCCAGAGCGTAATTATGTACGCGTAATACTCGTTTCGCAATATCGCGAGGGCTAGGGTTGGGGCCGCATTGCTGCGCGTGCTCGGAACGTGCCGGGTGGTCTTGTGGTAGGTTACTCCGAGCGCGCTTGGCGGTGTCCAGACGTTTAATAGCCGGACTCGAGAATTGCCTTAAGAGGCTGCTTTGTACTTCCGCTGCGAGAGCCACCGTGTGCTCCTCCGTTCGGAGAGAGCGTTCGGTGTTTCCGTTGACCGTAATGACTCCTCGAGGGCCTGGCATCTTGAGCTTGAGATATGCATAGTGCGGCACCACATTGAACTTTGCAAATGCGGTTCATCCGAGCAGTGCATGATAGCCGCTGCGGAACGGGACTATGTCGAAGATTAACTCCTCGCTTCGGAAGTTATCCGGGGATCCGAAGACCACTTCGAGTGTAACTGAGCCTGTACAGTTGGTCTCTACACCTGGTATGACACCTTTAAGGGTCGTCTTTGTGGGTTTAATCCTTGAGGGGTCTATGCCCATTTTGCGCACTGTATCCTGATAAAGCAGGTTCAGGATGCTGCCGCCGTCCATCAGGACTCTAGTGAGGTGAAATCCGTTAACGATTGGGTCTAGAACCAATGCGGCAAATCCGTCGTGACGGATGCTAGTGGGGTGGTCCCTTCGATCAAATGTGATCGGGCAAGAGGACCACGGGTTGAACTTTGGGGCGACTAGCTCCGTCACATATACGTCCCTTAGTGCATGCTTCCGCTCCCTTTTGGGTATGTGGGTTGCGTATATCATGTTCACCGTCCGCACTTGTAGGGGGAAGCCCTTCTATCCTCTATTGTTCGGCGGCCGGGGTTCCTCCTCGTCGTCGCTATGCAGCCCCTTGTCATTGTTTTCGGCATGTAACTTGCCTGCCTGCTTGAACACCCAACAATCCATGTTGGTGTGGTTGGCTGGTTTTTCGGGGGTGCCGTGTATCTGGCATGAGAGATCGAGTATTCGGTCCAAATTGGACGGGCCCGAAGTATTTCTTTTGAATGGCTTTTTTCGCTGACCGGGTTTAGAGCCTCTGAATCCGGCATTTACTGTCGTATTTTCAGCGTTATCGTCGTTAATGCGGCGCTTGTGCTTGTTGCGACGCGACCTGCCATTGTTGTCCTTGGTATACGAATTACCAGGGCTCTTGGTCACGTTGTTACTACGAGCTAGCCAGCTGTCTTCTCCCGCGCAAAAGCGGGTCATGAGTGTTGTGAGGGCTGCCATGGATTTCGGCTTTTCCTGTCCTGGGTGCCGAGCGAGCCACTTGTCGCGGATGTTATGTTTGAAGGCTGCAAGGGCCTCTGCATCCGGACAGTCGACGATTTGATTTTTCTTGGTTAGGAACCGTGTCCAGAATTGTCTGGCCGATTACTCTGGCTGCTGAATTATGTGGCTGAGGTCATTGGCGTCTGGTGGTCGCACATAGGTGCCCTAGAAATTTTCTAGGAATGCGGCTTCTAGGTCTTCCCAACAACCAATTGACTCCGTTGGCAAGCTGTTAAGCCAATGCCAAGCTGGTCCTTTAAGCTTGAGTGGGAGGTATTTGATGGCGTGTAGATCATCACCGCTGGCCATGTGGATATGAAGGAGATAGTCCTCGATCCAGACTGCATGATCTGTTGTGCCATCGTAAGATTCAATGTTTACGGGTTTGAAACCCTCAGGGATTTGATGATCCATCACTTTGTCTATGAAGCATAGTGGGTGTGTGGTGCCTCTGTATTGGGCTATATCACGACATAGCTCAAATGAGCTTTGTCTATTGTGTTCGTCCCGGCCGGAATTGCCATATCGGCGTGACGGTTATCATCATGTACCGTGGGGCGCCCACGCAATCCATATATCGACCTTGTTTGCCTTGCCTTGTCCTCCAATATATCTCGCAAGTCTGGCGCATTTCCACGTGCTTTAGTATTTGTTGAGCGGCGCCGGGGTGCAGCTTGAGTGGAGGGCCGGGAGGCCTCTCTGTCATGGCCACGAGGTGGCTGGTCGGCCGCATCCTGCGCTGGCGATGTAGGTTTGAGTGCTTCCTCCTCTAATCGGGGTAGCAGCCTGCGTTTTGGGTAGCTCTTGGAGGGGCGTTCGAGTTCGTACTCTTCGGCCGCAAGGACTTCAGTCCATCTATCAGCTAGCAAATCTTGATCAGCTCTAAGCTGTTGCTGCTTTTTCTTGAGGCTGCTTGCGGTGGCCATAAGCCTGCCTTTGAAATGCTCCTGTTCGACGGGATCCTTAGGCACGACAAATTCGTCATCGTCGAGGCTTGCCTCGTCTTCGAAGGGAGGCATGTAATTATCATCCTCTACCTCTCTGTCTGCCGCTCCCTCATGAGGGATGGCTTCTACATCCTCCTGTGCTGAATCTTGCTGGAAGGGGTTGTCTTCGGCACTTTCTGGGGTGTTATTGTCTCCCGTGCCGGAATCACCGTTTTTGCTGTGGCGGGATTTAGAGTGGCACCACTAGCGCCGACGCTTAGGTTGCTTCTTTGAGGGGTCATCCTCCGTTGTTCCATCGCCATTCCCATCTTTTGGGATGTCCACCATGTAAATGTCGTATGACGAGGTGGCCTTCCAGTGCCCTGTAGGCGCTGGTTCTTGGTCGTCTCCTGCATCGTCGTCCATACCGTCGATGTCTTTGGAATCGAAGTCGAGCATGTCGGTTAAATCATCGACAGTGGCTACAAAGTGGGTGGTGGGTGGGCTTTGAATATCTTCAGCGTCCGCATCCCAGCCTTCCTGACCATAGTCCGGCCAGGGTTCTCCTGATAAAGAGAGAGACTTTAGTGAGTTCAGGATGTCGCCAAAGGGCGAGTGCTGAAAAATGTCCGTGGCAGTGAACTCCATTACCGGCGCCCAATTGGATTCGATTGGCAGGGGCGCGGAAGGTCCGGAGTCCGGAGAGGAGTCCGGTACCTTGGAGTTACGAGCCTTGCAAAGGACAGGGATAGTATTCGGCTCCATCGCCGTAGAGATAGCAGCCCCCGAGGCGGTGTCCAGCCACCCGTCCTCGGTCGGCGTAGTCGGCTCCGAGCTAAGGGTCGGAGCGGACACTTGTGCGGCCTCCAGGGCACTGTACGGCGGCAGAGCTAGATCGTGCCCATCGTGATAGTGCGACGCGCTCAGCCATGGCTCGAACCCGTCGAAGATCAAGTCTCCGCGGACGTCAGACATATAGTTCAAACTTCCAAATCTGACCTGATGGCCAGGGGCGTAGCTTTCGATCTGCTCCAGATGGCCAAGCAAATTGGCCCACAGTGCAATGCCGCCAAATACGAAGATCTGTCCGGGGAGAAAAGTCTCACCCTAGACCGCATCGTTGTTGATGATCGGAGGAGCCATCGGCCTAAGGATGACGACACAGAGGAACTCTTAGTGAAAGCACCAATGTCGGTGTCAAAACCGGCAGATCTCGGGTAGGGGGTCCCGAACTATGCGTCTAGGCGGATGGTAACAGGAGACAAGGGACACGATGTTTTTACCCAGGTTCGGGCCCTCTCGATGGAGGTAAAACCCTACTCCCGCTTGATTAATATTGATGATATGGGTAGTACAAGAGTAGATCTACCACGAGATCAGAGAGCCTAAACCCTAGAAGTTAGCCTATGGTATAATTGTTGTTCGTCCTACGGACTAAAACCCTCTGGTTTATATAGGCACCAATGAGGGTTAGGGTTACACATAGTCGGTTACAATGGTAGGAGATCTACATATCCGTATCGCCAAGCTTGCCTTCCACGCCAATGAAAGTCCCATCCGGACACGGGACGAAGTCTTCAATCTTGTATCTTCATAGTCCAGGAGTCCGGCCAACGGTGATAGTTCGGCTATCCGGACATCCCCTAATCCAGGACTCCCTCAGGGACCAACACAAATATGCTCCTTGGTTGTTTGTTCTTTGTTGTAATAGACTGTGCATGACCACAATACATCGGTAGATGCACATGGTGCTGGTGCATCCACTGTCCCATGCAACTCATTAGCTGTTGTTAATCTAAGGCCCTGTTTGGTTAAAAACTCCCTAGTCCCTACCTGCTTGGTTCCAGGGACTAAACATGGACTAGAGGTTATTAAATGACATGCTAAAATACCATGTTACCCCTAGTAATGAACTAATAGAGACAAGGTGCGATGCGTGGTAGGGGCAACTGTTGGAAAAAGTCCCAAAAAGACTCCCTCGGGGTCTTCTTTCTTTAGTCCCAAATGCCCACTTTTAGTCCCTAGAAGTCCCTCCTATTTGGTTTAGATGGGACTGACACGGAGTTTTTTTAGTCCCTACACCAAAATGTCCCTGTAAACAAACACCCTCTAATAATGCCGCTGGAAAATTGATGCAATGCCATAGTTAAAAGCAAATTACATGTTTAACAAATTTTATTGTTAATATAATCTCTATGTTAATATTAATCAATGCCACCGTTTGAGAAATGCTATTGTCTTGCTTTCTTTCCCATTTAGATAAGGTATATGCTTCTTTTTATTGGCTTCTGTGTCATCCACCGTTATTGACCACTAATTGTTTCCTTTGCACCTCTGTGTAAACAGGGTTATCTACTTCACCTCATTGCCATTGTGACCTTTTGTTGCACTGCATAAAACACTTTTGTTTTAAGAGTGTTTTGTGCAGTTCAACCAAAATGTCACACCGACAACGTTGCTTGATTGCTTGATCTTAGTGGAACTGTACAAGAGGAGATCTTACTTCCTATCCGTGTTGGCAAATTTGGTTCAGATCTTCTTCTTGTGAGTTGTTTGAATTCCGCATCATGAGAGGTCAGTACTAGCCTTCTTTCACATGATTGTGCAATGTGCTTTCATATGTTGTGCTACTTGTACGATAATGTTGCTTGATTTTAGTGAACTGCACAAATGGAGACAAGACTTCCAATCTCTATGTTCACTGTAATATCCCATTGAGGTAAGATAAGGATATTTCACAACTGCTGGCCTGTATTTTGCCACTTTCATCAGAAAATTAAGTTTAGTACTATACTTGTGCTCCCTAATTGACATGCCAAATCTTACATTGAAGGCAAAGCTTGTCTGTTATTGAACCAAGTGATGAAGGGGAAGAACAAGCGGAAGAAAAACAAAAATCAACTCCCGGTGATGTAATGAAGCACTGGAACTGTGATGACACAAGTAATGATATAGTTTTGCATCTTAATTTATTGCTATGGCTGGAACGAGCAATTGTTTTGCCACTGATTTGATGCCACTCTTAATGTAATACGTAATTATCTCTACTTGTGCAAACAGGGATCTTCTTTGAAGATACCATATATTTTAGTGGAACTGCACAAGAAGATGTTGGAAACATTAAATTAATCGAGGAGTATATAGTAAGCATGGCCACCATCGTAGATAGCAACAGATGGTTCCGGAGAAGTGCTTCATCTGTATGCTCTACACAATAAGCCTCCTGACAAAGGTTGGTACTCGCCCACTGATTTCATCCATATGATTAAGCTTTTTCATCTCTATTGGTGTTGTGCTACTGTTTAAATACTGTCATGAAAAAGTGGTATTGTCCTTGAGAAGTGCTTCATCTGTGTTGTTTTAAATATTTCCTTTCCTTTTTTCGAGCAAACAGGGATGCTAGCATTTAGTAGTCCTCTTGTCTTTGCACAACAGGATCATCTTCCTCTGACGAAGAATATGGAGTACGTGAAGTGACTAGTTCCGATTATGCCAAGATGAAGAAGTCATGTCTATCTTCTCATCAGAAGGAGCAGCTGAAGGATGGTTACATTACTCCCCACAAGACCAAACTAACTTCAGCTCAAAAGGACTGACAAATCTCCATTTTGTTGTTGTGATGCACGAGTACAATGTTGTTCTAGGATTCTTTCTGGTGAGTTCCATTTTTCTAAAAGTGTGCTCTACATGGACCATGTAGGTGCCTGTTTAAACTGTCAATTCATAGTACAGTCTACTTTATACTAATCACTTTTTTGTATTTGTGCAAACAGGGGTGCTCAGCTTGATTTCAATGGGAACTGCACAAAATGTTCATGAATACATCGAATCATTCATTTCCAGCACAAGAAAGGATGTGCTGATAAGTTCAAGGCGTTGCAACATATATGGGCGAAATCATACAAGCTACGCGCGAATTTGGTTAATTTTGGTGGAACTGCACAAAAAGAACAGCTGGTTTATTTAGCACAAGGTGCCATGTCAATGTCCGAACTGATGGCAAACCCTGCCCATTCCACAATCGTAGGCATTTGATATTTTGGAATGGGACAACCTTGTCAAATTTTGCTCATTGATTTTAGCAAGACATGCGTTTGATATTTTTGAATGGGACGCCCTTTGCTGTCAGCAGCGTCGATCATTTTTTTCTTTATTCTTTAGTTGTGAAGTAAATATTGCCTCTGACATGTGAGTCGCTGAGATGCATAATCATCGATTGTTTTGAATGTTCTCTATGAATTGCCAGCCCTGTGTGTTTGATTGCAATGTACAGAAACGCTAAAAAGCTGCTCAAACTCTTTGTACTCCTTCTGTTCCTTTTTACTTCGCACATTGTGAAAGTGCATACTTTTTTGTATAAGATTGGTCAAAGTAGAGATACTTTGACTGTAGACAAAACTTGTATGCAGACTAGAAAGGACCAGAGGGAGTACATGTGAAACTGCTGCAAACGAGGTGATCACCCTCAGAATAATGCTAGTACATATTGTTTTGCATGTTCATCCAATGCCAGTGATAAAGGAATTTGAACTAATCAAAATAAATTCATTCATACACGGTCGGATTTCATATAAACATGCCGGATTTCATTACATTTCATACATTCTTCAACTAAAAAGGGGTGCGCTGGAGGTATAATTAATTAACCGAAGCTACACACATGTGTCCCGCTGAGCCGAACAGAAGCTTCAGTGACTTAACTGCAGGTGCAGTTGCATAACTGACATGTGGCCTGTTGGGCCCACGTGTCAGTCAGCCAACTGCACCAGCAGTTAAGTAGAAGTAGCGTTCTTCTCCAGCGCAGCTCTCCGACTCCACGTCACCGCCAAGAAGCTAACCGGCCATCAATGGTCAACCCGCCTAGCTTGGCTTCAACCGGAGGGTAGTAGCGGTGGCCTTACTTGGACCCGAACGGCGGCGACCTACCATGTTCTACTCTTCCTCGTTTTCTGTGTGGCGCGGCCTCGTTGGCAGCGGGGCGGGGCCTCGGCGGAGCCGGCGATGTCCTCTGTCTCGTTGCCGGCGGGCGGCGCCTCAGCGGAGCGGTGGAAATCCTCCCCCTCGTTGCTGGTAGGGTGGGGCCTCGGCTGAGCCGAAGATGTCTCTGGCTCATTGTTGGCGGGGCAGGGCCTCGGCGGAGCCGGCGGTGTCCTTTGTCTTGTTGTTGGCGCCGCGGGGCCTCGGCGGAGCAGGGCCTCGTCGACGCCAGTGAAGCATGGACTCGTCGGAGCCGACATTGTCCTCTGCCTCGTCCTCGGTCTCACTAAACAGCGCCTTGCCCGCTTCATCGCCCAATTTGTAGGCGGCCGCAGCCTCCACCACCCGCATGTGGTACCGCCAGCGCTCGAGGTGGCCCTTGCGGGCGGAGCGGTACAAGTCGAGCAGCGCCTCCTGCTATGCCCGCTCTGCGGCGATCTGCTCCTCTGCCTGCAGGTGCTCCTGGAGGAGATGGTGGTTGTAGGCGGCGTCGGCCTGTGCCTCCCAGAACTGCTCCTCATGCATCTGCCTCATCGTGTTCATATATTAGGCACGGGCCTCGCCGATGGTCATGGTGCAATGCACCGGCGAGGATGGCGCGGAGGAGGGGGTTGGCGCCGGATGGTCGACTACCATGTTCTCCATTGGGTCGTCGTCGTCCTCCGGCTGCCTGCCGGCTAGCCGGTCGGCAGCTATGGCTGCCATCTCCTTGTGGTCCGTCGTCTGCTCGTCCCGAAGAGTGCTGGAGCGCGTGGAAGCCATGGTGGGCAGTAGTGGTGTGGACAGGAGAAAGGGAACGGATGCGGATGACTGCGGCTATGGCCGACGCAATAGTTTATATAGCAATGGTGGGCGGCGGAGGGACGGACGTGTGGCGCTAGAGTAGCTGCCACGGCAACCGAGTATCATTAATGTGGGCGAAAGATGGATGGACGGACGACACTTGTGTCATTTGAAGGCGGAGCAATCACCTGCACCGGGAAGCGAGGCGAGCGGCGCTGACTGTTTCGGGCGGAAAGCGCGCGTGGGCGAGGAGATGACTTTACTTGGAGAGGATGACAATGGGGACCCACCAGGGCCATAGCCTCACGTACGCAAGTGCCTCCTATAATTTATTTTGCTTCCTCCTAGTTTCCTGACATCACGGTCCCACACCATTGTCAACCTATGTACTCCCTCCTTTCCGGTTTATAGGGATTATCTCAAAATTTTAGTTTTTCCATTTTATAAGGCTCAATTTGGTTGTTTTCCATCACATGTTTAGATTCCAAGGTGCATTAAATCATTGCATACAAGTATTAAGAGAAAATTGACCAATGCATGTACTTTATGCATGCATTACAATTAATGCATTGATAAACATAATTTTTTGAGGATAACAAGAGCAATAATTAGGTGCTTTTGCAAAACTACAAAAAGTATTCCACCACTCGCTATCTACCTTGATTGGTGAGATTTTTGAATTGAGCACTATAAACTGGAAAGGAGTAGTCAATAAATGAGAGAATTGCACAAGAAGCGGTCGACAGCTGGGACCAAGCAGCTCGAACAGTATTTGTGTTTCTGAGGTGTGAGCACTGCAGAGTTTTTTTATGTCTAGCCCAGATATTATTTTTTCTCCTCTGAACAACAACAAAAACATCGCTGCATATATTAACTGGGCAGGCTGTGGCCCGCCTAGCCCAGGCCGGATATCCAGCCCAGATATTAATTTTTTTCAAGTTGAAACTGGCTAACCCATCTATACTTTTTTTAGGAATACTCAGGCAAGGTCAAGTTGTTATTCTCCGCCCCTCTGGGCTGCAAATCTTTTCTAGGAGGGATGCATTAGGCTTAACAAGAAAATGGGATTTAAGAAATAATAAATGGATGTAATTATAAAAACTAGGCAATAACTATAAAAAAATGCACCAAACACGTAATTACTTCATAAAATATTATTTTTGGATATGGAAAATTTTAATTTCATTAATTGTTGCGAGCGCAATGTTTTGTTGGATTTTTACGTAATATAAATTTATATTGAAATTGTATTTAATCTGACTAGAAATTTCGGGATAAAAATATTTCGGATCCCATCAAAATGTGGGAAATTTTATTGAATTCTGTTTTGAACGGCTGGTTGAAATGGGCTATACTTTTAACAAACTGTAAATGGGCTGTAGTAAATTCCATTAGAATTCAAAAATGGGATGCACATTCTTACAAATCTCAAATGGGCTATAAGTTCTCTGCCACACACTTCTGGCCTTACTAAGTTGATGCGTCCCCTAAAAAAACAGAGTTGGCGCGTATGCAAGACTTTATCAACTTATAGTCAACACACGGTTCTAGCAGCAGTGGCCGTTGGATGTCCATCCAACGGATGCCGTGCTTCTTCTTCAATCTCGGATATTCTAGCTTCACCCGCCCAAAAAATGATTCCTCCCCCTGACATCTGGGGCGCACCGTTTCAGAAGCTGACCTGTGGGCCTACTAAGTTGACGAACCAAGGGCTTTGTCAACTTAGTCAATATAAACGATTCTAGCTGTAGTGACCGCATGATGTCCATCCAACGGCCATAGTGCTTCTTCAACCTCTGGTCTTCGTGCTCCAGCCGCCCAAAGCAGCGTCGGTCGTGCCGCATGCTCCTGCTCCCGTGGCCGACTGTCATGCCGCGGAGGCCTCACCGCCCCCTACTACTCCCACAGCTGGCCAAGCCATCCCTCTACTCACCCAAACCCCCTGTTATTCTGCGGCGACAACAGCCTCAACCGCAGCCAAACCAGTGAACCCTCATACTCCTCTTCGCGTGGGCATCCACTGCTGCGTCTTCCCCAGCTCCACATCGTCCTCTTCCTAGGCCTCGCCGTCGTCCACCGCCGTGGTGCTCTTGGCACGGCGTGGTAAATGTGGTCAACGACCGACTTCCATCGGAAGAGTACTGTGCGTAGAGAGGTTGACAGCTGGGTCCACGGCGGCCGCAAGGAAGTGCCTCCTTATTATGCGCAAAATAATTATTCCTCCACCTGACAGCAGGGACCCACCTGACGGGCCACCGTATTTCACAAAAAAAAATGTTTCCCCCCGACTGCTGGGACCCACCAGCTACACCTTCGCATGCAAGGAAGTGCGTCCGGGCAAAAAAAATGATTCGCCCCCCTGACTGCTGGGACCCACCAGCTACATCTTTGCACGCAAGGAAGTGCGTCTGAAAAAAACGATTCGCCCCCCTGACTGCTGGGACCCACCAGCTACATCTTCTCATGCAAGGAAGTGCATCCGGGAAAAAAATGATTCACCCCCCTGACTGCTGGGACTCACCAGCTACACCTTCGCACGCAAGGAAGTGCGTCCGGGCAAAAAAAATACGATTCGCCCCCTGACTGCTGGGACCCACCAGCTACATCTTCGCATGCAAGTAAGTGCCTGACAGTCGGGACCCACCTGGTCGAAGCGTACATAGCGTTGTCATTCTGGTTGCGAACGTGTATGTACATACTAGTAGATGTAGAGGCGCGCACGTGTCGTAGTAGAGGCGCGCACATAGCATGTACACGTACGTACAATGGCCAGGGTGCAAGAAAGAAAATACGACCACGTACGTACATACGGGTGAGGTCTCGAACGACTACTCGCGCATACGTACGGCCAGGGCTCGTGTACATGGCTGCGTCGGAACGGAGAAACATCGTCGTCATCGTGTTCATGAGGAGCCAACCGGCTGTGTCGGAACGAAATGCGTTGTCGGGTTCGTCGGGAGGGCTTGGACGGAACAGGCGATGGAAACGAGGCCTAACGTACCATAGAACGGAGGAAACGACCTTGTGTTCGACCGGCCACGTTCGAAACGGGATCTTGTTCATCGGGAGGGGTGTGGTGTACCGCAAGACGGAGGAAACTGACCTCCTACGATCGAAACGGGGGTCCTGTTGATCAGGAGGGGTGTGGCGTACTGCAAAACGGACAAAACAGACTTGTGTTGGAGCGCTACGGTCGAAACGAGAGTCCTGTTGATCGGGAGGGGTGTGGCATACCACAAAACGGACGAAACGGACTTGTGTTGGAGCGCTATGGTCGAAATGGGGGTCCTGTTCATCGGGAGGGGTGTGGCGTACCGCAAAACGGGACTCCACGGGATATTGTTCATCTCCACCATCGACCTCCTCCAGCCTCCACGGGCTACCGTCGATCTCCTCCAGCCTCCACGGTCTCCTGTTCATCCAGCCTCCACCGCGCGCTACTCCACCGGCTACTGTTGAACCACCCCTCCATGGGCACCCCTCCACCATCTATTGTTCATCCAGCCGTCCACAGGGTCGTCCTGTTCATCCAGCCCTCCACACCACGGGGTCCTGTTCATCCAGAGGCAACGCCACCGC
>NC_041391.1:564284093-564337972 GCF_002162155.2 Triticum dicoccoides
TCTAGAGAGGCAGCATCGATCGGCTTCAGTTAGCAGCAGTAGCAAAGGAATCGCTCGATCGGGTTCAGTTAACAGCCATCGATCGATCGCTCGGGTTCAGTAACGCGTAGCCTGCAGTGCAATCGCTCGGGTTCAGTTAGAGCCCAACGCCTCGCTCGGGTTCAGTTAGAGCCAATGCCTCGCACACACACGCGTACATGTACGAGAGAAACACGCATTGCTCGGCCCCCGACCGCCCACCGTAACTGGGAACTCCCCGATATTTTCCTCGCCCTCGCTTCTACCACGGTTTTTTCCGTCATGGACGGCCCAAAGAATGTCATGCAGCTGCGTCTCCGGCCCGCCCAGGACAAAAAGCCCATTTTTTGTCATGATTTTTTGTCATAGAAGTAGGAGCCCACCACATCTATGATGATACTGGGTTTTGTCACAATTATCGTCATAGAAGTGTCATAAGTATGACAGGAAAAAAATGTTCAGCCCAAAGTGTCACGGATGTGTCTTTTTTTGTAGTGCCCCCTTGCAGTTATTTGTGTGGATTGAATATTATGATCATGAAGTTGTTTGATGCATATCGTGGAATTAACTCACGAATACTTGTGGTGATTTTGGAGTATCTCGGTGACATTAGAGTTAGTTTATGTGTGTCATATGGTGTTATTTTAGTACAAACTCTTGGCTAGATTGATCGGAAAGAATAGCTTTGTGTTATTTTAGTACGAACTCTAGGATAGATTGATTGGAAAGATTAGCTTTGAGGTGGTTTCGTATCCTACAGAAAATTCCTATATTTTGTTCTCTGCTAATAGGAACTTGGGAGTGATTCTTTATTGCACTTTGAGGGATAATCATATGATCCAACTATGTTAGCATTGTTGATAGATTGCACTAGTGAAAGTATGCACCCTAGTTCTCATTTTCCATCATTGCAATACCGTTTGTGCTCTGTTTTACTATTTACTACCTTGCTGTTTTTTATTGTTCGCTCTACAAAAACTCATATCTACTATCCATACTACACTTTTATCACCATCTCTTCGCCGAACTAGTGCACCTATACAATTTGCATTGTATTGGTTGTGTTGGGGACACAAGATATTTCTTGTATTTGATTGCAAGGTTGCTTGGGAGACACTATCTTCATCCTATGCCTCCCACGGGTTGATAAACCTTAGGTCATCCACTTGAGGGAAACTTGCTACTTCCCTACAAAATCTCCGCTTGGAGGCCCAACACGAGTCTACAAGAATAAAGTTGTGTAGTAGACATCAGGGGAGGAGGTCCGGCGCGGGCGAAGGCCGCAGGCGGGGGAGGACCGGTGCAGGGGAGGGCAGCGTGTGGGGGACAGCGGCCGGAGCGAGGGGATTGAGGGAGGAGAGTGAGTGAGTGTGAGTGTGAGGGAGAGTGAGATCGAGTGAGGGGGGTGACGGCGACGGGATGGGGAAGATAGGATGGCTTTAGCAGTAGTGCACTTTAGGGGAACGCGTTACTGCTAAACGCCCTAGCAGTAGCGTGGTTCAAAATAAGGTGCTACTGCTATAACTAGCTGGGGGGGCGAGGTCGTGGCAATTGTAGCAGTAGCATAGCTTTCTACAGACGTGCTACTGGTATTTTGATTTCAGCAGCGCGTTTTTCCTACACACGCTACTGCTAAGTAGTAGTAGCGCCTTGTTTTGAAGCGCGCTGCTGGTAAGATTATGTGTATAAGGTTTTCCCTGGTAGTGTTGAGTCATTCTCGTGCTCACTATATCGGTCTCCTCGTTACTAGTTTGTTCATCTTTCTTGTTGAGATGTTCCGGCATCCATGTGACCTAGTCACCTGTGCCTGGCCAGAAGATGATGGATGCTGTCACACTGAGAGGGCCCTTGATGTCTACTACACAACTTATTCTTGTAGACTCGTGTTGGGCATCCAATCGTAGAGTTTTGCAGGACAGTAGCAATTTCCCCTCAAGTGGATGACCTAAGGTTTGTCAATCTGTGGGAGGCATAGGATGAAGATGGTCTGTCTCTCAAACAATCCTGCAATCAAATACAAGAAATCTCTTGTGCCCCCAATACACCCAATACAATGGCAAATTGTAGATGTGCACTAGTTCGGCGAAGAGATGGGATGTAGTATGGATAGTAGATATAGGTTTTTGTAATCTGAGAACAAAAAATAGCAAGGTAGCAAGTAACAAAACGGAGCACAAACGGTATTGCAATGCTTAGAAATCTTAATTATGGCTATCTAGTGAAAACGTGATCATCAACAACACTTGAGCCAGTCTTAGAGGCGGGACTGGGAACTTATTGTTTAGTTTTTATCATTACACACGTGCATATGAGTTTACCACTGAATCACATATTCCAGGATCATGGCAGTTATAGCATGAAATATAAAATCTTAATTATGAATAATGGAAATATAATAACAATATTATTGCATCTAGGGATCTAGTTCACATAGTCTCTTTTAACACTATGGCTATCCAGTGTTGCTCATGCTTTGCTCGTGGTAGAGCTCCTTCATCATCAGATTTGACACATTCAAATCCATGTGAACCTTGAGAAATTTCACAAAACCCTTCTCGACATGTTGTCGAATAATGTGATACATGCGCTCGATGTGCCTGGTCTCTGATACGTCTCTGACGTATCTATAATTTATGAAGTATTCATGCCATGTTTACAACAATTTTATATGGTTTTGGTATGATTTGATTAGAACTAACCCAGACCGACGTTGTTTCCAACAGAACTATCGTCGTGTCGTTTTTTGTGCCGAAATAGAAGTTCTCGGAATGGGCTGAAAATTTACGGTGATTTTATATGGTCCAAAAGAGAACCCCGGAGCACAAGAGTTGGACCAGAAGAGTCCCAAGGCGACGACAAGGTAGGGGGGTGCGCCCTACCCCCCGAGAGGGTGCTCCTACCTTGTCGCTGCCTTATTGACCCCCTTGACGTGAGAGTGAAGCCAAAAATTCCAATAAATACCAAAACCCCCAGAAATAAACCTAGACCGGGATTTCAGCCACGCAAGCCTCTGTAGCCACGAAAAAAAAATCAATCTAGGACCTCTCCGGCACCCCGTCGGAGGGGGCCATCATCATCGGAAGCCATGGAGCAGGATCCCGGAGGGGGCCATCATCACCATCAAGGCCAAGGACCAGAGGGAGAACCTCTCCCCATCTAGGGGGAGGCCATGGAGGAGGAATCACAAGGGGGAGATCCTCTCCCCTCTCTCTCGGTGGTGCCAGAGTGCCACCGGGGGAACCATCGCCGCGGTGATCGTCTTCATCAACATCACCTTCTTCATCACCATCCTCATCTCTTTTACGCGACCCACTCTCCCGCACCCCGCTCTAATCCCCTACTTGAACATGGTGCTTTATGCTACATATTATGATCGAATGATGTGTTGCCATCCAATGATGTTTTGAGTAGATTTCTTTTGTCTTTTGGGTTGATTGATGATCTAGATTGGTTTGAGTTGTATGTTTTATTTTGGTGCTATCCTATGGCGCCTTTCGTGCTGCACACACGTGAAGGATTCCCGCTATAGGGTACTGCAATACGTTCATGATTCGCTAATAGTGGGTTGCTTGAGTGACATAAGCATAAACCCGAGTAAGGGGGTTGTTGCCTATGTGATAAAGGGGACTTGATACTTTAATGCTATGGTTGGGTTTTACCTTAATGATCTTTAGTAGTTGCGGATGCTTGCTAGAGTTCCAATCATAAGTGCATATGATCCAAGAAGAGAAAGTATGTTAGCTTATGCCTATCCCTCATACGAAATTGCAATGACGACTACGGATCTTGTTAACAATTGCCTAGGACAATTGCACACTGTCGCATCATTATTCCACACTCGCTATTTATAATATGTAGTAATACATTCTAACTTTATGTTAACATCACCTATTTTTATATTTTAGTTCTCCGATATCATGCAAAGTTATCCTCTTCATACCAAAAATGTAGTTTTATTTCTTGTTTCTAGATGGAAGCCAACATTCGGTGTACGTAGAGTTGTATCAGTGGCAGATAGGACTTGAGAGAATATTGATCTTACCTTTAGCTCCTTGTGGGTTCGACACTCCATACTTACCACTTCCATCTTTGGAAATTGCTATGATGATTCCTTGCACTTGGGGATTATCAGTCTCCATGTGGGATCTTGGTTAATTTCCTTGAGCAATGACACCACTATTGTCACAATAGAGTGCCATTGCTTTCATCGCAATTGGGACCACACCAACTTCTTTAAGAAACTTCTTGATCCAGACTGCCTCCTTCGAAGCTTCTGAAGCTGCGATGTATTTTGCTTGTGTTGTAGAATCCACAACAATGATTTTCTTGAAACTTCTCCAAACTACCGCACCACCATTAAGGGTGAAAACATAACCCGATTGAGACTTATAGTCATCTATATCGGTCATGAAGCTTGCATTGGTGTAACCATTCAAAACGAGTTCTTCATCTCCTCCATGGACCAGGAGCATGTCCTTTGTCCTCCTGAGGTAGTTAAGAGTATTTTTAACTGCTATCTAGTGAGCCAGTCCAGGATCACTTCGGTATGTGCTACTAACACTTAGTGCATAAGAGACATTTGTTCTAGTACATATCATAGCATACATGATGGATCCAATTGCCGAGGAATATGGGACTCCACTCATCTTCACTCGCTCATCAACTGTCTTTGGGCATTGATTCTTGCTATATGTGAAAATACAAAAAAAGTTAAAAAGTGAAAATACAAAAAAAAATACTTGCCTCTTTTGCCTAAATTTTTTTTCAAAAATAGAAGTGATTGGAAGGTTATGCATTGGAGAAGTGAGGGTCGACCTTGAACACTTGTGTTCATGCTCATGGAAACAATGCAGAGTCTTTCATGGAAGTTTCTCAAAATAATTATACCCTTGTATATATCAATTGTATTATAAAAATAATGTGCCAAGTTTTGGTTTTAGGATGATTAGATTGCTTGTTTGCTATGTGCAGTGCAAAAACAAAAACTTTGGCTGTAGGGCGTGAAAAGTTTCATTTTTTTACTGGCACGTCAAAAGTTTCTGAAATTTTTACACAGTACTGATATACAAATTTTTTAGGTTGTCCTAATTTTGTAGAATTTTTGGAGTTAGAGAAGTATACTAAGCTTCCAGATTACGAAAGACTGCCCTATTTTTGACAGATTCTGTTTTCTATGTGTTGTTCACTTATTTTGATGAATCTATGGGTAGTATCGGGGGGTATGAACCATGGTGAAGTTGGAATACAGTAGATATAATGCTAATATGAAATTGGAATGAGTTTACAACAGTACCTAAAGGTAATGATTTTCTTTATTATAATAACGGATCTCACAAGGTTTCTTTTTGTTAAGTTTTGTGTGGATGATGTGTTCGAAGATCGAGGAGTTATCAATATGAGAAGAATAAAGAGAGGAAATAGTTCAAGATTGGGGATGCCCAAGGCACCCCAAGTAAATATTTCAAGGATACTCAAGCATCTAAGCTTGGGGATGCCCCGGTTGGCATCCCATCTTTATTCCTCAACAATTATCAGTATACCTCGGTTTTTGTTTTGTTCACATGATATGTGTCTTTTGAGTTTATTTTTCCTTTCTTTTCCTTTATGCACCATGCTAGTATGAGATAGTCCTTCATCGATTTATAGAATGCTTCATGTGCTTCACTTAAATCTTTTGAGTATGGCTTTATAGAATGCTCTTTGTGCTTCACTTAAATCTTTCGAGTATGGCTTTATAGAATGCTTCGTGTGTTTCACTTATATATTTTGAGCTTGGATATTGGTTAATTCATATTAATTTTAGAATGCTTGAATGCTTCATGTGCTTCACTTATATATTTTGAGCTTGGATATTGGTTAATTCATGTGGGCTATGAATAATACTATCATCAAAATTAGTATCGTTAAAATATCATGCCTAGCTAGGGGCGTTAAACAACAACGCTTGTTGGGAGGCAACCCATTTTTATTTTTATGTTTTTGATTTTGGTTCTGTTTTTCTATAAATACACATTATTACCTCTGTAGTAATTTGTTTTGGTGTTTTAATTAGTGTTTGGGCCAAGTAAGACATTTGGGATGGCTTACGGTGATAGTTGATTTGATCTTGCTGAAAAATAGAAACTTTTGCACAATAAAATAACTTTCAAAAATCACAGAGGTGTGCTTTTGATCTGAATTTCTTACACAAGATTGATATACAAATTTCCTAGGTTTTCCTAATTTTTCTTAATTTTTGGAGTAATAGAAGTATAGTTGTTATTCATATCATTAAAGACTGTTATGTTTTTGACAAATTCTGTTTTCAATGCATAGTTTGCTTGTTTTCTAGTTTCTATGGCTTATATTGCTCAATACAAATTGTAGAAATGATATGGTACAATAGGCATTGTGTGAGAACAATTATGAATCTTATCTTGATAGTACCAAAGTGAATGATTTGCTCTTTATCATACTAACCCGTCTCACGAAGTCCGTTAAGTTTTGTGTGATTGAAGTTTTCAAGTTTTGAGTGAGATATCGATATGAGGAGAATAAGGAGTGGAAATACGCTAAGCTTGGGGATGCCCAAGGCACCCCAAGGTAATATTCAAGCAAGACTCAAGCACCTAAGCTTGGGGATGCCCCGGAAGGCATCCCCTCTTTCGTCTTCAAAAACCATTGGTATACCTTACTCGGAGCTATATTTTTATTCATCACATGATATGTGTTTTGCTTGGAGCGTATTTTCATTTTACTTGATGTTTGAATAAAATCATTGGATCTGAAATCTTTAATGAGAAAGAGTCCTCCATGGCTATTTAACTATTTAACTACTCATTGATCTTCACTTTTATCTTTCTGGAGTGGTTTTGTCATTTACTGTCGTGCTTTACTTATATCCTATTAGTAAATGAATGAATGAATTGAATATCATAAATCTAAAATTATATATGCTTCATGTGCTTATCCCATGGGCAGTAATGAATTCACATATAAGAAGTATAGGTGGTAAATTTTATTGAAAGTTAGGAAACACAACATTGGTCACTTGAATAATTCATGAAAGAATATTGAAGGAAGAGAGATTTCACATATAAATATATTATCTTGGACATATTCTATGATTGGGAGCCCCATTAATTATTTTCAAACTTGAGCAAATTAGTTGAAGTTGGACAAGGAAGACAACGTAATGAGTTATGTTTGGGTATATTTGTATAGAAGTTATATTTTTATGGATCCTCCAACATGTGGTGCTTGCTTAGGATCTTTTGCTAGCCAAAAAATTTGTACTAAGTAGAGATATTACTTGTGCATCCAAAACCCTTAAACCCCATTTCATGCCATGAGTGTCCACCATATCGACCTATGGATTGAATAAGATCCTTCAAGTAAGTTGTCATCAGTGCAAAAGGCAATAAAAATTGCTCCTAAATATGTATGACCTTTTATTGTAAGGGAAAATAAGCGTTGTACGAACTTGTGATGGTAAAGAAATAAAAGTGACGGACTGCATAATAAAGGTTGCTATCACAAAGTCCAATACAACATGATGTTCCTTTGCATTAAGGGTTTGCACATCCAAAATTAAAAGGCACATGATAACCTCTGCTCCCTCTGCGAAGGTCCTATCTTTTACTTTCATGTATTTACTTTTATGCAAGAGTCAATAGTATTCCTTCTTATTTCAACCTCAATTATTCTTTAGTTGGCAAGCATCATGTGGTGGGGAAAGATCTAAGCACATATGGCCATTCAAATATATTTGATCATGAATTATTATTGTTGACAATTATCTATATGATAAATAAGTTGGGAGGCGAAACATTAAGCCCCTATCTTTCTTTGTGTTCAATTGATGCCATTTGTTCTAAAAATATGCTTTGAGTAGTAGCAATCATGGAATACTATATGATAGTTCAGTATGTGGGATTTGCTAAATCAAAGCTCTTACATAGACCCTTCCTCAAAATAAGATGAATTGCAATTGTTTGATGACTAAGAACATGGTTTGTTAGTTTTCAAGAAACTTTATGGTCTATACTTTAACTTGCGAATAGCTTGCTACTTGTCATGAGAAGTTTTATGAGATAAGCTACTGTTTATGATGTATAATGATGCTAGAAAAAGTGATTGGAATTATCATTGATCAAATTTATGCACAATGCTAGCATTCACACTTCATAAATTATTACTTTTATCATTTACCTACTCGAGGAAGAGCAGGAATTAAGCTTGGGGATGCTGATACATCTCTGACGTATCTATAATTTATGAAGTATCCATGCCATGTTTACAACAATTTTATATGGATTTGGTATGATTGATTAGAACTAACCCAGACTAACGTTGTTTTCAGCAGAACTACCGTGGTGTCATTTTTTGTGCAGAAATAAAAGTTCTCAGAATGGGCTAAAATTTTATGGTGATTTTTATGGACCAAAAGAGAACCCTAAAGCACAAGAGTTGGACCAGAAGAGTCCCGAGGCGACGACAAGGTAGGGGGGCGCGCCCTACCCCCCGGGAGGGTGCTCCTACCTTGTCGCTGCCTCGTGGACCCCCTTGACATATCAACGCCAAAAATTCCTATAAATACCCAAACCCCAGAAATAAACCTAGATTTGGAGTTCCGCAAGCCTCCGTAGCCAAGAAAAATCAATCTAGGCCCTCTCCGACACCCTGCTGGAGGGGGCCATCATCACCGGAGGCCATGGAACAGGATCCCAGGGGGGGCCATCATCACCATGGAGGCCAAGGACCAGAGGGAGAACCTCTCCCAATCTAGGGGGGAGGTGATAACCCACAAGTATAGGGGATCACAACAATTTTCGAGGGTAGAGTATTCAACCCAAATTTATTGATTCGACACAAGGGGAGCCAAAGAATATTCTCAAGTATTAGCAGTTGAGTTGTCAATTCAACCACACCTGGATAACTTAGTATCTGCAGCAAAGTATTTAGTAGCAAAGTAATATGGAAGTAACGGTAACGGTAGCAAAAGTAACAGTAGCAGTTTTGTAGTAGTTGTAACAGTAGCAGCGATAAAGTAAATAAGCAAAGAGCAATATGTGAAAAGCTCGTAGGCATTGGATCGGTGATGGATAATTATGTCGGATGTGATTCCTCGTGTAATAGTTATAACATAGGGTGACACAGAACTAGCTCCAATTCATCAATGTAATGTAGGCATGTATTCCGAATATAGTCATACATGCTTATGGAAAAGAACTTGCATGACATCTTTTGTCCTACCCTCCCGTGGCAGCGGGGTCTTAATGGAAACTAAGGGATATTAAGGCCTCCTTTTAATAGAGCACCAGACCAAAGCATTAACACATAGTGAATACATGAACTCCCCAAACTACAGTCATCATTGATAAGTATCCCGATTTTTGTCACTTCGGGGTTAATGGATCATAACACATAATAGATGACTATAGACTTGCAAGATAGGATCAAGAACTCACATATATTCATGAAAACATAATAGGTTCAGATCTGAAATCATGGCACTCGGGCCCTAGTGACAAGCATTAAGCATCGCAAAGTCATAGCAACATCAATCTCAGAACATAGTGGATACTAGGGATCAAACCCTAACAAAACTAACTCGATTACATGGCAAATCTCATCCAACCCACAACCGTCCAGCAAGCCTACGGTGGAATTACTCACACACGGCGGTGAGCATCATGAAATTGGTGATGGAGGATGGTTGATGATGACAACGGCATCGAATCCCCCTCTCCGGAGCCCCGAACGGACTCCAGATCAACCCTCCCGACAGAGATTAGGGCTTGGCAGCGGCTCCGTATCGTAAAACACGATGAATCTTTCTCTCTGATATTTTTCTCCGCGAAGGTGATTATATGGAGTTGGAGTTGAGGTCAGTGGAGCTTCAGGGGGGCCACGAGGCAGGGGGCGCACCCTAGGGGGGCACCTCCACCCTCGTGGATAGGGTGTGGGCCCCCTGACGTTGATTCTTTCGCCAATATTTTTTATTAATTCCAAAAAGTTGCTCCGTGGATTTTCAGGTCATTCCAAGAACTTTTATTTCTGCACAAAAATAACACCATGGCAGTTCTGCTGAAAACAGCGCCAGTCCGGGTTAGTTCCATTCAAATCATGCAAGTTAGAGTCCAAAACAAGGGCAAAAGTGTTTGGAAAAGTAGATACGACGGAGATGTATCAACTCCCCCAAGCTTAAATCTTTGCTTGTCCTCAAGCAATTCAGTTGACAAACTGAAAGTGATAAAGAAAAACTTTTACAAACTCCTTTTGCTCTTGTTGTTGCAAATATGTAAAGCCAGCATTCAAGTTTTCAGCAAAGATCATGAACTAACCATATTCACAATAACACTTAGGTCTCATGTTTGCTCATATCAATGGCATAATCAACTAGCGAGCAATAATAATAAATCTCGGATGACAACACTTTCTCAAAACAATCATAATATGGTATAACCAGATGGTATCTCGCTAGCCCTTTCTGAGACCGCAAAACATAAATGCAGAGCACCTTTAAAGATCAAGGACTGACTAAACATTGTAATTCATGGTAAAACAGACCCAGTCATAGTCATGCCCAATATAAATTAATAGTAATGCATGCAAATGACAGCGGTGCTCTCCACAAGGTGCTTTTTAATAAGAGGGTGATGACTCAACATAAAAGTAAATAGATAGCCCCTTCGCAGAGGGAAGCAGGGATTTGTAGAGGTGCTAGAGCTCGATTTTGAAATAGAGATAAATAACATTTTGAGCTGTATACTTTCACTGTCAACATAACAGCTGAGAGATCTTGATATCTTCCATGCTACACACATTATAGGCGGTTCCCAAACAGAATGGTAAAGTTTTTACTCCCCCTCCACCAACAAGCATCAATCCATGGCTTGCCCGAAACAACGGGTGCCTCCAACTAACAACAATCCTGGGGGAGTTTTGTTTAATTATTTTGATTTGATTTGAGCATGGGACTGGGCATCCTGGTGACCAGCCATTTTCTCGTGAGTGAGGAGCGGAGTCCATTCTCTTGAGAATAACCCGCCTAACATGGAAGATACAGACAGCCCTAGTTGATACATGAGCTGTTCAAGCATACAAAACAGAATTTCATTTGAAGGTTTGGAGTTTGGCACATACAAATTTACTTGGAACGGCAGGTAGATACGACATATAGGAAGGTATGGTGGACTCATATGGAATAACTTTGGGATTTATGGAGTTTGGATGCACAAGCAGTATTCCCGCTTAGTACAAGTGAAGGCTAGAAAGAGACTGGGAAGCGACCAACTTAGAGACCGACAAACAGTCATGAACATGCATTAAAATTAATCAACACCAAGTGCAAGCATGAGTAGGATATAATCCACCATGAACATAAATATCGTGAAGGCTATGTTGATTTTGTTTCAACTACATGCGTGAACATGCGCCAAGTCAAGTCACTCAAGTCATTCAAAGGAGGATACCACCCTACCATACCACATTACAACCATTTTAATAGCATGTTGCACGCAAGGTAAACCATTATAAACTCCTAGCAAATTAAGCATGGCATAAGCAACTATAATCTCTAATTGTCATTGCAAACATGTTTACTCATAATAAGCTGAATCAGGAACGATGAACTAATCATATTTACAAAAACAAGATAGGTCGAGTTCATACCAGCTTCTCTCATCTCAATCAGTCCATCATATATCGTCATTATTGCCTTTCACTTGCACGACCGAATGGTGTGAATAATAATAATAGTGCACGTGTATTGGACTAAGCTGGAATCTGCAAACATTCAATTCAAGGGAGAATACAAGGTAATATGGGCTCTTGGTTAAATTAACAATCATGCATATAAGAGCCACTCAATATTTTCATCATGGTCTTCTCCTCTCGACCCCCAAAGAAAAGAAAAGAAATAAAACTATTTACATGGGAAAGCTCCCAACAAGCAAAAGAAGAACGAGAAATCTTTTGGGTTTTTCTTTTAATTACTACTACTACGGGCATGGAAAGTAAGCTAGCTAATTTTTTTTGGTTTTTTCTTAAGGTTTTTCAAACACACACAAGAAGAAAGCAAGAAAAAGAAATAAACTAGCATGGATAGTACAATGAAAAAGTATGAGCACTGACAACTAGAATGAGTGTGTGAACATGAATGTAATGTCGGTGAGAAATACGTACTCCCCCAAGCTTAGGCTTTTGGCCTAAGTTGGTCTATGCCCATGGATGGCCTGGCGGATATTCGAAGTTGTAACTGGGGTCGTACTGAGATGTGTCATCTGACTGCCACTAGCTGGCGATCTCCTCCGGGTCCCACTGATAACAGGATGGTCGATAAGGGTCAAGTGGTGGTTCTGGCTCAGGCTCTGGAGTTGACGTCTGGCCCCGATGCGCGTGAATGGCCTCCGGCAAGATGAGGTAAGTGCCTGCAGTCAAGTCAAACAAAGAGGGTGCAGGCAAGATAATAGTCTCACTGCGAGTTTTATGAAATCTCAAATTATACTTAAGCATCTTCTCATCATTTTTAACAATAAACTCATGTGCTACCATGCTCTTATAATCTAGAAAAGTAGGAGGCAACAACTTTTCTTCTTTCTCATAATGCCTAATAGGTATCCTAACGTGTTTAGCAAGGCGTGAACCATAAATACCTCCAAAGATGGGGCCCTTTGTACGGTTCAGACTTAACCATTTAGCAACAATAGCACCCATACTAACAGTGTTATCACGAAATAAAGCATGGCACAAAATAATAATATCGGGAAGACTGAGGTTTCCACAGTTTCCGCAACCAATTAAGCATCGACTAGCAAATATTGCAAAGTAACATAAAACAGGAAAATGTATGCTAGTAATTCTTGCATCGGAAACCTTCCTCGTTTCCCCTACAGTAATCATGTCAATAAATCCATCCACATCTTTACGATGTGGTTCCTCTAAGCTGCCCATGAAGGGTATCTTGCAAACTGCGCAAAAATCACGTAATGACATTTCCCTAGCCTCATCATATAGATGGAATTCTACTGAAGGAGGTGATTTCTTAGGATGAAAGTAAAAAATTTGCACGAAAGTATTAGTGAGTAAGAGATACTGTTTGAGCTGGTCGTGGAGGAAACCGGTGAGGCCCGCATCATCAGCCAAAGTATAAAAATCATCATGAATCCCGGCTGCTCTCAAGAAATCATCACAAGGCCATTCACACGGCCAAACTTCCGCGACGCGAGGGAGATTATACTTGGGCTTCTTATTCTCCTTACTCTGTTTCTCCTTCGAGCTTTGGCTAGAAGAGCCCCTCAAAAATCTCTTCATCTTTTTCTGAAAATTTCTGAAATTTTTAGTAACTCAAAATAAAAGTGAACCAAACTAAACAAAATTGATAGCAACTACTCCCACAAGTGCCTAGAGACTATATCATGCATTAAAACTACTTGGGACCATATAAATTTGACATGCAAGCTGAAGAACAGGGTCACCTAGGCAGCAAAAATATGCAATGAATAGAGCACTAGAACAAAAACTAATTGGACCATTGGAGGAGTCACATACCAAAGAACAATCCCCCAAAGCAGTTTTGTGAATGGAGCTTTGAGCAAGGAGATCGAAAATGGCAGCAAGATGAGCTAGAACTCATGCTTGAGCTGGGTAGTGATTTTTTTGGGAGGAAGAAGAAGTGTGTGGGTGCAGGAATAAGTGGAGGAGGGCCACCATGGGCCCACAAGGCTGGGGGCGCGCCTAGGGGTGTAGGGCACGCCCCTGACCCTCGTGGCCAGGTGCTTGCTCCCCCTGCTGTGTTCTCAGTGCTAGATATTCTCAAATATTCCAGAAAAAATCATATTAAATTTCCAGGGCATTTGGAGAACCTTTATTTTTGGGGTATTTTTTATTGCATGGATAATTCAAAAAACAGATAGAAAATACTATTTTTGCTTTATTTAATCTAAATAACAGAAAGTAGAAAGAGAGTACAGAAGGTTGTGCCTTCTAACTTCATCCATCTCATGATCATCAAAAGGAATCCACTAGCAAGGTTGATCAAGTCTTGTTAATGAACTCATTCCGAATAACATGGAACCGGAGAAATTTTGAATAACACTAGGTTACCTCAACGGGGATATGCACATCCCCAATAATAAGAATAGAATATTTCTTCTTGACAGTAGGAAGAGGAAATTCAAAACCTCCAATAATAATCGATGGAATTTTCCCAATAGAATTGATACTGTGAACTTGAGGTTGTTTCCTCGGAAAGTGTACCGTATGCTCATTACCATTAACATGAAAAGTGACATTGCCTTTGTTGCAATGAATAACAGCCCCTGCAGTATTGAAAAAGGGTCTACCAAGGATAATCAACATACTATCGTCCTCAGGAATATCAAGAATAACAAAGTCTGTTAAGATAGTGACGTTTGCAACCACAACAAGCACATCCTCACGAATACCGACAGGTATAGCGGTTGATCTATCGTCCATTTGCAAAGATATTTCAGTAGGTGTCAACTTATTCAATTCAAGTCTATGATATAAAGAGAGAGACATAACACTAACACCGGCTCCAAGATCACATAAAGCAGTTTTAACATAGTTTCTTTTAATGGAGCATGGTATAGTTGGTACCCCTAGATCTCTAATTTTCTTAGGTATTCCACCCTTAAAAGTATAGTTAGCAAGCATGGTGGAAATTTCAGCTTCCGGTGTCTTTATTTTATTTGTAATAATATCCTTCATGTACTTAGCATAAGGATTCACTTTAAGCATATCAGTTAAGCGCATACGTAAAAATATAGGTCTAATCATTTCAGCAAAGCGCTCAAAATCCTCATCATCCTTTTTCATGGATGGTTTAGGAGGAAAAGGCATGGGTTTCTGAACCCATGGTTCTCTTTCTTTACCGTGCTTCCTAACAACGAAGTCTCTCTTATCATAATGTTGATTCTTTGATTGTGGGTTATCAAGATCAACTATAGGTTCAATCTCTACATTATTATTATTGCTAGGTTGAGCATCAACATGAACATTATCACTAGGTTCATGTTCATCACCAGATTGTGTCTCAGCATCAGAAATAGAAATATCATTGGGATTCTCAGGTGTGTCTTCAACAGGTTCACTAGAAGCATGCAAAGTCCTATCATTTTTATTTTTCTTCTTTTTAGAAGGACTAGGTGCATCTACATTATTTCTCTAAGAATCCTGCTCAATTCTCTTAGGGTGACCCTCAGGATACAAAGGTTCCTGAGTCATTTTACCCGTTCTAGTTGCTACTCTAACAGCAAAGTCATGTTTATTATTTAATTCATTGAGCAAGTCATTCTAAGCCTTGAGCACTTGTTCTACTTGAGTGGTGACCATAGAAGCATGTTTACTAATGAGTTTAAGTTCACCTTTAACTCTAGCCATATAATCACTCAAGTGTCCAATCATATAAGCATTACTTTCAATTGTCTACCAACATAAGGATTGAAATTTTCTTGTCTAGCCATAAAGTCATCAAATTCATCCAAGCATTGGCTAGCAAACTTAGTAGATGGGATTTCAACTTTATCATATCTATAGAGAGAATTTACCTTTACTACCTATGTCGGGTTATCAAGACCATGCATTTCTTCGATAGATGGTATATTAAGGCCATGTATTTCTTCAATAGGAGGTAAATTCTTAACATCTTCAGCTTTAATACCTTTCTCTTTCATAGATTTCTTTGCCTCTTGCATATCTTCAGGACTGAGAAATAGAACACCCCTTTTCTTTAGAGTTGGTTTAGGAGTTGGCTCGGGAAGTGTCCAATTATTTTCATTAGTCAACATATTATTCAATAGCAATTCAGCTTGATCGAAAGTTCTTTCCCTAAAAACACAACCAGCACAACTATCCAAGTGGTCCTTGGAAGCATCGGTTAGTCCATTATAAAAGATATCAAGTATTTCATTTTTCTTAAGAGGATGATCAGGAAAAGCATTAAGTAATCGGAGAAGCCTCCCCCAAGCTTGTGGGAGACTCTCTTCTTCAATTTGCACAAAATTATATGTTTCCCTTACAGCAGCTTGTTTCTTATGAGCAGGGAAGTATTTAGCAGAGAAGTAATAGATCATATCCTGGGGACTACGCACACAACCAGGATCAAGAGAATTAAACCAAGTTTTAGCATCACCCTTTAATGAAAATGGAAATATCTTAAGGATATAGTAGTAGCGAGATTTCTCATCATTAGTGAACAGGGTGGCTATATCATTCAATTTAGTAAGATGTGCCACAACAGTTTCAGATTCATAGCCATAAAATGGATCAGATCAACCAAAGTAATTATCTCAGGATCGATAGAGAAATCATAATCCTTATAAGTAACAAAGATAGGTGAAGTAGCAAAAGCAGGGTCATATTTCATTCTAGCATTCAAGGACTTCTGTTTCAGTTTAGCTAATAACTTCTTAAGATCAGATCTATCATTGCAAGCAACAAAATCTCTAGAAGTTTCTTCATCCATAACATAACCCTCAGGAACAACAGGCAATTCATATTTAGGGGGAGAACCTTCATCATCACTATCATCGATAATATCAGTTTCAATTATTTCATTCTCTCTAGCCCTAGCAAGTTGTTCATCAAGAAATTGACCTAATGGCACAGTAGTATCAAGCACAGAAGTAGTTTCATCACAAGTATCATGCATAGTAGAAGTGGCATCATCAATAACATGCGACATATCGAAATTCATAGCAGAAGCAGGTTTAGGTGTCGCAAGTTTACTCATAACAGAAGGAGAATCAAGTGCAGAGCTAGATGGCAGTTCCTTACCCCCCCCCCCCCTCATAGTTGAGGGATAAATTTTAGTTCTTTCGTCTTTGAAGTTCCTCATAGTGATCAGCAGATATAAATCCCAAGTGACTCAAAGAATAGAGCTATGCTCCCCGGCAACGGCGCCAGAAAATAGTCTTGATAACCCACAAGTATAGGGGATCGCAATGGTTTTCGAGGGCAGAGTATTCAACCCAAATTTATTGATTCGACACAAGGGGAGCCAAAGAATATTCTCAAGTATTAGCAGTTGAGTTGTCAATTCAACCACACCTGGATAACTTAATATCTGCAGCAAAGTATTTAGTAGAAAAGTAATATGGAAGTAACGGTAACGGTAGCAAAAGTAATAGTAGCAGTTTTGTAGTAACTGTAACAGTAGCAGCGATAAAGTAAATAAGCAAAGAGCAATATGTGAAAAGCTCGTAAGCATTGGATCAGTGATGGATAATTATGTCGGATGCGATTCCTCATGTAATAGTTATAACATAGGGTGACACAGAACTAGGTCCAATTCATCAATGTAATGTAGGCATGTATTCCGAATATAGTCATACATGCTTATGGAAAAGAACTTGCATGACATCTTTTGTCCTACCCTCCCGTGGCAGCGGGGTCCTAAAGGAAACTAAAGGATATTAAGGCCTCCTTTTAATAGAGTACCGGACCAAAGCATTAACACATAGTGAATACATGAACTCATCAAACTACGGTCATCACCGGTAAGTATCCAGATTATTGTCACTTCGGGGTTAACGGATCATAACACATGATAGGTGACTACAGACTTGCAAGATAGGATCAAGGACTCACATATATTCATGAAAACATAATAGGTTCAGATCTGAAATCATGGCACTCGGGCCCTAGTGACAAGCATAAAGCATAGTAAAGTCATAGAAACATCAATCTCAGAACATACTGGATAGTAGGGATCAAACCCTAACAAAATTAACTCGATTACATGGTAAATCTCATCCAACCCATCACCAGCAAGCCTACGATGGAATTACTCACGCACGACGGTGAGCATCATGAAATTGGTGATGGAGGATGGTTGATGATGACGACGGCATCGAATCCCCCTCTCCGGAGCCCCGAGCGGACTCCAGATCAACCCTCCCGAGAGAGATTAGAGCTTGGCGGCGGCTCCATATCGTAAAACGTGATGAATCTTTCTCTCTTATTTTTTTCTCCGCGAAAGGGAATATATGGAGTTGGAGTTGAGGTCAGTGGAGCTTCAGGGGGCCCATGAGGCAGGGGGCGCCCCCACCCTCGTGGACATGGTGTGGGCCCCCTAACGTTGATTGTTTCGCCAATATTTTTTATTAATTCCAAAAGGTTGCTCCGTGGATTTTCAGGTTATTCTGAAAACTTTTATTTCTGCACAAAAATAACACCATGTCAGTTCTGCTGAAAACAGCGACAGTCTGGGTTAGTTCCATTCAAATCATGCAAGTTAGAGTTCAAAACAAGGGCAAAAGTGTTTGGAAAGTAGATACGACGGAGACGTATTAGGAGGCCATGGAGGAGGAAGCACAAGGGGAGACCCTCTCCCCTCTCTCTTGGTGGCGCGGGAGTGCCACCGGGGTAACCATCGTCGCGGTGATCGTCTTCATCAACATCACCTTCTTCATCACCATCCTCATTTCTTTTACGCGGTCCACTCTCCCGCACCCCGCTATAATCCCCTACTTTAACATGGTGCTTTATGCTACATATTATGATCCAATGATGTGTTGCCATCCTATGATGTTTTGTGTAGATTTATTTTTTCTTTTAGGTTGATTGATGATCTAGGTTGGTTTGAGTTGTATGTTTTATTTTGGTGTTGTCCTATGGCACCTTCCATGCCGCGCACATGTGAAGGATTTCCACTGTAGGGTGTTGCAATACGTTTATGATTCACTTATAGTGGGTTGCTTGAGTTACAGAAGCATAAACCCGAGTAAGGGGGTTATTGGGTATGGGATAAAGGGAACTTGATACTTTAATAATGTTGTGGTTGGGTTTTACCTTAATGATCTTTAGTAGTTGCGGATGCTTGCTAGAGTTCCAATAGTAAGTGCATATTATCCAGGAAGAGAAAGTATGTTAGCTTATGCCTCTCCCTCATATGAAATTGCAATGACGACTACTGATCTTGTTAACAATTGCCTAGGACAACTCTGCACACCAACCCATCATTATTCCACACTCGCTATTTATAATATATAGTAATATATTCTAACTTTATGTTAACAACACCTATTTTTATATTTTTAGTTCTCTGATATCATGCAAAGTTATCCTCTTCATACCCACAACATAGTTTTATTTCTTGTTTATAGATGGAAGCAAACATTCGGTGTACATAGATTCATATCAATGGCAGATAGGACTTGAGAGAATATTGTTCTTACCTTTAGCTTCTTGTCGGTTCGACACTCCATACTTATCACTTCCACCTTCGGAAATTGCTACGATGATTCCTTGCACTTGGGGATTATCAGCCTCCATGTGGGTCTTGGTTACTTTCCTTAAGCAATGACACCACTATTGTCACAGCAGAGTGCCATCGATTTCATCACAATTGGGACCACACCAACTTCTTTAAGAAACTTCTTGATCCAGACTGCCTCCTTTGAAGCTTCTGAAGCTAATATGTACTTTGCTTCTGTTGTAGAATCCGCAATAGTGTTTTGCTTTAAACTTTTCCAAACTACCGCACCACCATTAAGGGTGAAAACATAACCCGATTGAGACTTATAGTCATCTATATCTGTCATGAAGCTTGTGTCGGTGTAACCATTTAAAATGAGTTCTTCGTCTCCTCCATGGACCAGGAGCATGTCCTTTGTCCTCCTGAGGTACTTAAGAATATTTTTAAGTGCTGCCTAGTGAGCCAATCCAGGATCACTTTGGTATCTGCTACTAACACTTAGTGCATAAGAGACATCTGGTCTAGTACATATTCTAGCATACATGATGATCCAATTGCCGAGGCATATGGGACTCCACTCATCTTCACTTGCTCAACAACTCTCTTTGGGCATTGATTCTTACTATATGTTGTGCCATGTGACATTGGGAGAAAATCTTTCTTTGCATTCTCCATTTTAAACCTCTTTAAAATCTTGTCAATGTATGTACTTTGGCTTAGCACAATTAGACTTCTCGATCTATCTCTATAGATCATTATGCCTAGTATGTGTGCAGCTTCGTCTAAATCCTTCATTGAAAAGACACTTTTCAAATAGTTTTTTATTGTGCTGAGATACTTTGTATCATTTCCAATAAATAATATGTCATCCACATATAAGATCAAGAATGCTACAAAGGTCCCACTAAACTTCTTGTATACACAAGCTTCTTCATCATTTTTAATTAAGCCAAACTCTTTTATCACTTCATCAAAATGTTGATTCCATCTCCTTGATGCTTGCATCAAACCATAGATAGATTTTTGAAGTTTGCATACCTTTATGACATCCTTTGAATCGACAAAACCTTCTGGTTGTATCATGTATACATCCTCTTTCAAAAACCCATTTAGGAAAGCGGTTTTGACATCAATCTACCATATCTCATAATCAAAATATGCAGCAATTGCCATCATAATCCGTACAGATTTTAGCATTGCTATTAACCTGATTTTCCTACATGGACTCCATTTAGGATTGCATGGCTTTATGCCATTCTTTTGAGCTGGGTGCCGCCATTGCTTCTTTGTTGTGCGTAGGTTCATCTTCTTCTAAGATCAATATTTCATTGTGAAACCATTCAAGAGGTTCGATAACTCTGCCTGACCTACGCGGTTCAGTTACAATTTTTAAACGGTGTTTCTACAACTTGTGTAGTAACTTTTGGCTCAGCTGTGTGGAGAACTCCTGGAACAGATTCCGTTTCATTAGTCCTCTCAACTTCTGCAGATTCAGTAATATCGTCAAGCTGTATTGTCCTCCTACTTACTTCTTTGTTGAGAAAATCCTTCTCAAGAAAGTGTCCATTCCTTGCGACAAACACTTTGTCTTCGGATGTTAGGTAGAAGGAACACTGATTGCTTGTATCCGCGTTGGTAATTCCTCGAAGAGGAGAGGATGATGCAGCATAGCAATGGTAAGTATTTCCCTCAGTTATGAAACCAAGGTTATCAATCCAGTAGGAGAATCAAGCAACACTATGTAAACAACACCTGCACACAAACATGAAATACTTGCAACCCAATACATAAGAGGGGTTGTCGATCCCTCCTCGGTATTGAGATAGATTAAATTGTATGAGATTTGATAAATAGATCTAGCAAAAGCATAAAATAAAATAAATAAAGAAAAAGTGCAGCAAGGTATTTTTGGGTTTTAATAAGATAGGAAATAGACCCCGGGGCCGTAGATTTCACTAGAGGCTTTTCTCGAGAAAATAGCACAAATTACTGTTGGGTAATTGACATAAGAGCAAATAATTATGACGATATCCAAGGCAATGATCATGTATATAGGCATCACATCCAAGATTAATAGACCGACTCCTGCCTGCATCTACTACTATTACTCCACACATCGATTGCTATCCAGCATGCATCTAGTGTATTAAGTTCATGGAAAAATGGAGCAATGCAATAAGAACGATGACATGATGTAGACAAGATCTATTCATGTAGGAATAGCCCCCGTCTTTCTATCCTTAATGGAAATGATACATGTGTGTCATTTCTCCTTATGTCACTGAGATTGAGCGCCGCTAGATCGACTATCACAAAGCACCTCTTCCCATGGCAAGAAAAATCAATCTAGTCAGCCAAACCAAACCAAAGTTTCGGAGAAGAAATACGAGGCTATAATAATCATGCATAAAAGATTTCAGCAAAGACTCAAATAATATTCATGGATAGATCTGATCATAAACTCACAATTCATCGGATCCCAACAAACACACCGCAAAAAGTCACTACATCAAATAGATCTCCAAGAACATTAAGGAGAACATTGTATTGGGGATCAAAAAGAGAGAAGAAGCCATCTAGCTACTGCCTACGGACCCGTAGGTCCATGGTAAACTACACACACATCATCTAAGGGTCAAGGGTGATGATTAAGAACCCCTCTTGATCGTTCACGCCTCCGATAGAGTGCCGGAGAAGGCCTTTAGATTGGATCTTGTGGTTCTGGAACTTGCGGCGGCTGGAATTGTATTTCGTCAACTCCCCTAGGGTTTTTGGGATTTTAGAGTATTTATAGAGGTGGATGGTGGTGGAGAAACTTTCCGTGGGCTCCACTACCCACCAGGGTGCGCCTGGGCCTTCTAGCGCGCCTTGGTGCCTAGTGGGCCCCACAGGCCTCCTCCCGTGCACTCCTTTGTCTCCTTGGGTGTCTTTTGTCTAGAAAAATCTCCAAAAAAATTGTGGCATTTGGACTTCGTGTGGTATTGATATTCTGCAAAGTAAAAAAACAATATGAAAACAACAAGTAGCACTGGGCACTATGTCAACAGGTTAGTCCCAAAAAATTATATAAAGCTGCTAGTAAATGAATAGAAAACATCCAGGATTTATAATATAACAACATGAAACAATCAAAAATTGCAGATACTTTGGAGACATATCAAATACCCAATTGTTTCTTTGGGATAACCTACAAAGTAGCATTTGTTTGCTTTGGGATCGAGCTATTTGGTTGTAAACGTTTTACATAAGTCTCGCAACCGCAAATCTTGAGATGTGACAAGTTGGGCTTCTTCCCATTCCATAACTCATATGGTGTCATCTCAACATATTTAGATGGTGTTGTGTTTAGTGCATGTGTTGTTGTTTCAATTGCATATCCCCAGAATGATAGAGGCAGGTCAGTAAGAGACAGCATTGACCTCACCATGTCTAACATAGTTCGGTTAATCTTTCCGATACTCAATTTCTCCGTGGAGTTCCGAGAGGAGTAAGTTGTGAAACTATTCCACAATTACTTAGATGTTTGCTAACCTCTTGACATAGATATTCTCCTCCACGATCTATGCGTAGAAATTTTATCTTTTTGCCATGATGATTTTCAACTTTGTTCTGAAATTCTTTGAAATTTTCAAATGTTTCATACTTGTGTTTCATTAAGTAATACAACCAAATCTACTTAAATCTTCAGTGAAGGTTACGAATTATAAGTATCCACCGCAAGTCAGAATACTCATTGGACCACATACATCAGTATGTATTATGTTGAATAATTCTTGCACCCGTTCAGGATGACCTGTGAACGGTGTTTTGGTCATTTTACCCACCATACAAGCTTCACATGTATCGAATGAATCAAAATTAAATGATGTTAATACTCCATCTTTATGAAGTTTCTGTATGCATTTCATTTTGATATGACCAAGATGGCAATGCCACATATAAGTGGTATTATCAGTCTTCTTAAGACATTTAGCATCAACATTAAAGACATCCTTTTCACGTTCAAGATCCATTATGCACAAACCACCAACAATGGGTGCAAATCCATGAAACATATTCTTATAATATATCGAACAACCATTGTTTTTTGATTTATAAGAATATCTGCCACTTATCAAACATGATCCAGAGATAATGTTCTTACATAAGTTTGGAACGAAATAAAAATTAATTAGTTCTAATACAAATCCTGAAGGTAAACTTAAAGACATGACACCGACGGCTTGTGTGGCAATGTTGTTACCATTCGAGACACGCATCACGACCTCATTTCTACTCAGCTTGTGAATCTTCCATAGTCCCTGCATTGTGTTGAAAATGTGAGCAACAGATCGGTATCAAATACCCATGACTTAGAGTTTTCAGCAAGTAGAATATATATAATATTAATTTGTATAACTTTTATACCTTTACCAGAAGACGAATTATTCTTATCTGCAATATACTTAAAGCAATTTGTTTTCGAGTGTCCTTTCTCTTTGCAGTAGAGACATATAATCTCATGAGATGCTCCACCCTTGTTCCTCTTGGTGTTGCATTTATTTTTTAAATTGTTTGTTTTGTTTATCAGCAACTTTTGTTGATTCTGCAATCCAACATCATGATTTTTGAGCATTGCTTCATAAAGCAGTGAAACAAGAAATCATTCTTAGGTGTTTTAGGTATATCAACCCCCATTGCAGATATGGTATCACAATAGCCTACAAATCTGTCACCTTGCTCTTCATCCTCATCCATTTCTTTAGTCATCTCATGAACTTCAGCTGGATCTTTGTGAAATAGAACTTCTAGTGCTTCGACAATCTCCATGGGACTGAGCTTTTGATAGTGCTTCTGTAACACTTCATCCATGCATGATATCATTATACTTTGACGACACTAAAATCATTCTTGCAAGATAATTATACATTAATGATGTCCTGAGATGCTCCAAGCATCGAGCTTTCACCAAGTACTTGATCCAGGACATATTGTTTCTTAGCACATTTAGGAACTTTCCTCAAAGTGTGGATCCAATCCTCGTAGTTTTCAACACTTGCAGTCAATTTTTCTTTCTCAAACAGGGGTGCTAAATTCAAACTATTGCTAGCCATTGATCTACAACAATAAACACAAGATTCACTTTAGATACAATTCATAATTAATATGGCACTAGTGTTTAAACAAGTTTTAATTTGAAGTGCACTTCCACTCAAATTAATATCTCTCAAATAATTAATAGTGAGTGATTCAAGATCCAAGGCTATTTCTCGGCCATTGACGTGTACATCACTGATGACAAGAACATAGACTGGTGGGCAAACTTTTGCCGATCATATCTCCATATGGCTCTTGTTCATCTTTCGATGCTTTGTGCTCCGAGCTCAGAACTATTCTGATAGAACTTCAAGGCAACCGAGTGCTTTATGCATGCATGGTTTGACCATCCCTGTCTTACACCTCATGGTCCATTTGTACTCATATGTACATGATGCACTATGGAACGCTACGTGTTATAGACGGTTGCAACACTGGGAAGAGCACCTTTTAGCTTGATATTAACTTGTGAGAGATCACCCTAATAATAGACTACTACGCAATAAAAGGGTGCAAACAACAAAGAGATAAACATTAACCCTGGCCGCCGGAAGCTCTCCATGATCGTCTTGAATTTCCAGCTGAATCGACGCGACGGCAATTATTTCGTTCCCGTGGCAACTGTTTCAAAAACATTGTCATGGTGGCAATCTCAGAAAATGTTGTTGTGCCGACCCTTTAAGAAAAACTTGTTGTGGAACCAAACTCTAAAATTCTGTTGTGGTATGAAATTATAGCTCCTCGTCCCGCGCCTGGTACACCTTCTCCTCGTTGGGTTTCTCCGTGTACGTCTTGCCACCGTTACCTGTAACCTATCTCTATGATATTTTAAATTAAGGTGGCAATCTCGCGGCTCCAGCCATCATGTCGTGACGCACAGGCCACTTAACATTACAACATATAACCATCTCATACATAAACTCATTATCATGATGAATGTTATACCACATCATATGAAAACCCTGCAAAACCAAGTTAGATGTCCTCTAATCCTTTTAGCAAAATTTTAGTTATGCGCTAAACCAGTTTTAGCAATTAAGACTAGCTACCTATGTATACACATTAAGGTGATATTCTTGATGCTAGATTAAGTTTCAGGGTGTGTGAACGAGAGACTTAATTAAAAGTCTCGTCCCTCACACTAAAGTTCATCCAATATGTGTGACCCCCTAGAAGATCATCCATCTTCGGCACCCTCTTGTGTACAAGATGGTTCACTATTCTTGACTATGATGTAGCCCAAGCAACTATTAGCATATCATCGTCAGCTAGAGCCGATTGATTGTCAGAACCTTGTAACAAAGCTACATCATTCTGTCGATGAACTGAACCGAAGCAACACTCGTGGGAAGCATAACAAGAACATCAACCCTCACATGTCAGATGTGATCTAGATTGCAACCTGCATCTATTAATAAACCTTCTCTGATACCACTATTGGGAAACATAGTGGAAAACAAAAAAGTTTGCCCTACGATCACCCAGGAACAATATGAAGATGCATAACGGGTTTGGATCAACGATCGTTACCGACTCCGGGAGTGTAGTGGAAGTAGATATGTTGGTGTAGATCATACTTGGAGTCCCTCGAACATGGATGATGATCTCGTGAACCGCCCTTGAACGATCCCTGGAACAGAAGACCGAAAGCACGACCTCTCTACTTGGTTGCAAGCGTATGGTCTTCACGATCCGATAGCGCTTCGCTGTCTAGAGATAATCATTGCCGGAGAATTAGAGGGAGGAGATTAGAACCACATGGGGATTCTAATTATGAGGATTAGAGGTGTCTAGGGCTACCTCTAATCAGTCAACTAGGACCAGTAAGAACTAAAACTAGATCAACCAGAGGAGGCCCCAAAACTTGTGTTTCAATAGGGAGAAATCCTCTAGTATATATAGGTTGGAGAAGTAGCACAGGGAAGCCACCAAGGAGGGAAGGGAAGTCCCTCCTTGGGGCGCCGGCCAAGGGGGAGGAGCCGTGGCAAGGGGGGGCGCCAGGTCCTACTTGGGCCTTGTGGCCCAAGTTGCTTTCCACCTTTTGGCCTTTTTAGGGCCGTTCATATTAAAATTAAATATGAAAAGTTCTAAATACCTCCAGATCATTATATATATCCATAAAATTTTCCACCAATATATAATTTATGGGTAATACCCGGTATTACCCGATATTCACCGAAACCCTTCCGGGGACCCCGAAACGCTTCCGGAACCTCTCGGAACTATTCCGGATATTAATGAAACAATTCCATAAATATATTGTCATTACTTCCATTCTACTAACACTGAGCAGATTGTGATTAGATTAGGCTTGTGACCCCATAGGTTCGGTAAATCATAAACATAAACGAAACCCCTTCGTTCAATGACGGATAGCGGAACCATGGACATCCATATCGGTCCCATGATTACGCGAATGATATTCGAGTGAATCTTTGGTTATCATGTCATGTTCCCTTTGCTTAGCGATACTTTACAAAACCCGGTGTCCATTGGCATCCTCCTGAGTCATCACCATGCCCACTATATCATTGTTGTTGTTACCGATTTGTTCTTCTTTCTCGTTAATGTGTTCCGGCATCCCCGGGACATAGTCACCTGTGTCTGGCTAGATGATTATGTATGCCGTCACACCAAGAGGGACCTAAGAATATCTCTCCATCATCGGAGTAGCAAATCCCACTCTCGAGTTGTTCTGTCACTTGTCAAACTTTCCGGTGAGCCAGAAAGTTGTCATTATGATCACGTTGTTACAGGTAATGTTTGAGCAACCCCAAACCCCACCGTCTGGTAGGAAGTAACCGAGACACTCTCATGGTCCGAGGAACTAATAGACATGCTAACACTCCATGTTATAACAAATGATTTTAGACGATATAATCACAAAGTATAACATACATGTTTGGGTCGATTCAATATGATCGTTCTTCTACAGTCATACCCTCAATGTTGTTTTACGACTATCGTTACGCTTAACGATATCCTAAGACCCCAAAAACATGATCAGCAACAACACTTGAGCCGGTCTTAGATGCGGGACTGCGAACCTATTGTTTACCGTTTATCATTCCACACATGCATATGAGTTTTCCACTAAATCGCATATTCCAGGATCATAGGAGTTATAGCATGAAATATAAACTCTTAATTATGAAAAATGGAAATATAATCATACAATATCATTGCCTCTAGGGCTTATTTCCAACACCAAGTTCATGCACCACCAACATTAGAGCATAAAATGTTTTTTTTGCCAATTTCAGGACCAAACTACATCACACTTGTAGTTCAAATTTTGGAAAAAATTGATAATTGACTAGAAGTCCACTAAATGGATGGAATATAGAAATAATGCTCTGAAATGATTGAACCTTGGTGAGTGGGCACCCAATATGGCCTACTTTTGATAAAAAATGAAAGGGCCCAATTCTCTAAATTATTTGAGGCACTTCATTCACAAAAATGTCATTTCTGGGACTTGAAAAATGGAAAATTATTTTTAGAAAGGATTAATCGTAATTCCTATGGAAACATTGTGAACAATGATAATACCCACAGTTGTGCCAAATTTGGGCATGTTATCATGAAATATGCCATGTATGTGGCCATGGACATGGCAATATGCCTTGAAATCCATGCAAGTTCCTACTAGATTGGCCATTTTGTGAATGTTTCTTTTCAGACTTTTTGTATTGCAAGTTTATGATTTTTCCTAGAAAGTATTGCACGTAAGAAGGTTGCATGCTAATGCATTTGAATTTTCAAGGCTTTTTTCATTTTCTTTGATTGTTTTCAAAATGGGGTCAAATTTGCAATGTTGACCATTCATACCAAATATGTTGGATTTTGAACCTTAGTTGTCCCAAGTTGATGCACCACCAACATTAGAGCATAAAAGGATTTTTGTCAATTTCCATGACCAAACTACATCGCACTTGTAGTTCAAATTTGGGCAAGTTCTGATAATTGACTAGAAGTCCACTAAATGGATGGAATAGAGCAATAATGATCTGAAACTATTGAAACTTGATTAGTGGGCACCTAAATTGGCCTACTTTTGATGAAAAATGAAAGGGCCAAATTCTCTAAATTATTTAAGGCACTTCATTCAAAAAAATGTCATTTCTTGGACTTGGAAAATGGAAAATTATTTTTTAAAATAATAATCATAATTCCTATGGAAACATTGTAAATAATGGTAATACCCATAGTTGTGCCAAATTTTGGCATGTTATCATGCAATATGCCATGGATGTGGCCATGGACATGGGCATATGCTTTGAAATCCATGCAAGTTCCTACTAGATTCGCCATTGTGTGAAGTTTTTTTAGAACTTGTTGTATTGAGAGTTTATGATTTTTCCCGCAAAGTATTGCACATAAGAAGGATGAATGCAAAGGCATTTGAATTTTTGATGCTTTTTTCATTTTCTTTGATTTTTTTAATATGGGGTCAAACTTGCAATGCTGACCAATCATACCAATTGGATTGGAATTTGAACTTTGGTTGTCCCAAGTTCATGCACCACCAACATTTCAACATAAAATGATTTTTGTCAACTTTTAGTAACAAACTACATCACACTTGTAGTTCAAATTTGAGTAAGTTCTAATAATTCACTAGAAATCGAGTAAATCAATGAAATATAGCAATAATACCCTGAAATTCATGAAACTTGGTCAGTTGACTTCCAATGTAGTCTATTTTCTATCAAAAAAATGAGAAGACCCAATTTCATAACTTATTTCAGGAACTTCCTTCACAAAATGCGGTCTACTTCAATGGCCTTACATTGAACTTTGAAACTCTTCCGGTAACTCTGAAACACTTCTGGTTTTTGTTGAAACTATTTATAATATTCACATAACCATTTCTTGAATATTTAACTCTTAGTCCACTAACACTGAATAGATCGTGATTCCCTTAAGCATGTGACCCTGTAGGTTCGGTAAAACATAGACATGAATAAAACCCCTTTCGTTGAATGACCAATAGCGGAACCGTGGACATCCATATTGATCCTTATGAATACATGAGTGATATTCAAGTGAGCCTTTGGTTATCACGTGCTATTCCCGTTGCTTCGCAATACTTTACAAGACCCAAAGTGAGATATATCGATATCCTCTTAAGTCGTTCTCATGCTCACTATACCGGTCTCTTCGTTATCGGATTTGTTTTTCTTTCTCGGTGACATGTTTCGGCATCCCTGTGACCTAGTCACCTGTGTCTGGCCAGACGATGATTGATACCATCACACCGTGAGGGCCCTAAGAATATATCTCCATCGTCGGAGGAGCAAATCCCACTCTTGAGCTATCTAGCCCCTTGTCAAACTTTTCGATGAACTTGTGAGTTGTCGTTATGATCACCGTGTTACAAATGACGTTTGAGCAACCCCAAAGTCCATCGTACGGTAAGCAGTGACTATGATACTCTCATGATCTAAGGACCTAAAGCATACGTTAACTATCTGTGTTATATCGACTGACTTGCGACGATAGAATCTCAAAGTATAACAAACAAGTTGGGTCAATTTAATATGATCGTTATTCTAACATCATACTCTCAAAGTTGTTTTGGGACGTTACACTTAACCATATCCCAAGATATGAAAAACATGATCACAAACAACACTTGAGCTAGTCCTAGAGGCGAGACTAGGAGTCAGATGAACTACATGTGTTATTTTAATGTTGCATGAGATTGTATTGATTTGAGGGTTTTATAATGAGGGAGAAGGTTGTGGACGCAGAGAAGTGACCGGATGCTGCCTGTGGATGTGTATGGGTACGTTCGGGGACCTTTAGGCACTCGGATTTGTGAAGTGTGGTTGTAGATGCTCTTAGCTTGCTAGAATATCTCGTGATGACCCATTTGTTGCTCAAACAAGTTCTTTTATAGAGGGTTGCCCATCCTTTTTTGTATTCTAAAATCAAAGTGCCTAGGTCGTAATCTATTACAAATAGGGGAGTTCTTAGTTAATTAGTAGAAAGTGGACGAAGACCGACACATCACGCCCACAAGACAGGGCACCCCGACCGATCTGGCTACCCACAAAGACACACAGACACCACCGAAGAGACGGACTTCATCAAGTCTATCGACAAACTATCATCGTCTTCACTTCCCCTCGAGCAAGCAAACCCGAATTCACTACATGCAATCAAGCAAGAGCCGCATCGTTATGGGTGCACGAGATCCTAGCTGGCCTACGCCATTTATTAATCGGTCAAAGGTGTCGAGGATAAGGAAACTACAACTTGTTTGATGAGTCCCACAATATAAAGAAGCACATCTTTCATTGGCCACCAAAGATCACCAATTTTTGAACCTATCTTTTGTACGGGATCATTGCCACTGAGACATGGCTCTAATTCACCGCTACACAACAACAAGATGCAAGGACAATTGGAAAAACCCATGAACATGTTAGGGGTTCAATGACGAAGAACACGTCATGACCTAGCTCCTCCAGCCACCGTCATTGTTGCCACTTGAGTCTAAATGCTAACCACTGGCATCACTGGTTGGTCACCTGCCAACTGTGATGTCGTGCATGTCAAGTAAGACGATTCCCAAGGAGGGAATCAATTAAGCAATGTGGGGACAACGCCATCGGCAAACCTTGCAACAAGATCCCTAGTCTTTCATCCGAAGACAAGGGTTAAAAGGCCGAAAAACTCCACAATGACCCCTGCCCGAGGAAACAAGAATTTTGCGGGCTCCGTGTTGTTAGTGCTGGCAAGGGCGAGGCACACCTTCACATGAGTAACTAGCCTTGAAACTCTCACATGATCGGCAAAAGCAGAAGCACCATCAGGCCACCCACCCGTACTGGCCCCCGCACACCTCCAGCGCCCAGCCGAGGCCACCACATGCACCGGAGCTACCACTGTCACATCGCTATCACCAATCATCTCACCGAAGAAGGGTTTGTTTTTCCAGGGCCTTAAAATTCACAAACTTTTTTAAGTTCATCGAAAAAAACTAATATGTGAAAATTTAGTAAAACTCATGAACATTTTCCATGGTTATTTTTAAAATTTGCTAACATTGTGTTTGGATGTCTGTATTCTAGGCCTCTCTGTATTGAATTGGTTTCAATTCCAATTCAACGAGGAAATTGTATTGGACATGAATATGAATTCAGTTGTTTGGGTGTTAGTTGAATTGGCTCACGGAATCCAACTCAGGGTTCAATACAGAATCATGTTTGGATGTCAAACTATGGAACTGCATATCAACATTAGTATATGAATCAAAACGGAAGTTGTATAATGTGTGACTATAATTTACTGACTATATTGATTGTTTATTAAATATTGTAAATTTAACACACATTTGTTCAAATAAGTTGAAGTTCAACATGACTTAGTTCCAAATGTAACAAAACATATAGTTCAAATAGGTTCAAGTTCATCAAATTTTCAGCAAGATCTACAACAACAAATAACTAGTCTTAGCAAACTTTGTTCAGATAGGTTGTGCATGAACAAGAAAGAGGAGTAGAGGGATGGGAAGAAGAGGGGTGACTTAGATATGGTGGGTATTGAGTAGAGCATATGGGGAACCAGCCGGTAGAGGAGGGACATGGTAGCGCGGGAGGGAAGCCAGAGAAAGAGAGGGATGCCGAAGCAAGGGCGGAAGAGGTGGAACGGCAGCGGACGACCCGGGCAAGGCCATAGCAGGCACGGGCAGAGGAAAGGGCCACCAGGGGAGGAGGAGGAGGGCTGACTAGGGGATCTACCACAGGGGAGGCGGAGAAGGGTCGGTCAGGCAAACGACTTGCCAAAGTACGGGAGGAGAAGGACGACCGGCGAGGGGACTAACGTGGGTGTCACCGTCGCTTCCCTGGACGCCGTCTCCTATTTTCCCTGCTCGAGCCAGCCGAGGGGTGGGGATTCTTGCTCGAGCAGATAAGGGAGAAAATCGTCTTATTTTGCGGCAGTGGGTGTTTCTAGCGAAATCGGAGGGTATGGCCCGGTATCATGGGAGGACATTTTCCATGCCTAAGATTCACCATTTTAGTCTGCTATTTTCATTTACAACCCAAAAACCTGAATTTGTATTTTCCGAATACCAAGTGCAATACATCACCCCAATAGACATCCAAACGGGGTGTAATATGTTTAAATTCACACACATTTTCAAAACTCATAAACATTTTTTTGGAATCTTTTAAGAAAAAGCATGAACTTTTTCCATACTCATGGGCAATATTTAAACCCATGCACAATTTTTAAGTTAGTAAAATTTCATAATTTTGAACATTTTTAATTTCATGAAGTTGCTTCAAATTTCGTTACTTTTAATTCATGAGCATTCTATTTTTATTTTTTTGAATTTATGTATATTTTAAAAATATACAAAATGAGTAATTGAGTTTTTCAGAAGGGGAGCAAATTTACCGTAAACCGGTTTTCTGAGGAGGCAACACAAGTGAGTGAATTTCTTGCTGAGCTTAGTAGCACTAGATGATTCGAATTATACATATGCCTTCATGCATTATTGCGCCAATTACTAGCAATAGTTGGGTAATAGCGTCAGTGCGATGTCTCGCTTACATCGAGATAGGAGAAAGCATCATCCCGAGCGTTCGCCTTAATGGGCTGACCCAATAGAGCATTTCTGGGAAGGTTGTAAGGACCGGTTGTGCCGGTTTTAGAACCTCCCACACTTTCTATTTGTTTTTCTTTTATTTTAATATATTTTCCTTTATTTTTTCATTTTTCAAATGCTCAGCTTTTTTAAAATACACGTTTAATATTGTACATATGTAGGTTGAACATTTTTTAGATACACGTTGAATATTTTTCAAATACACATTGAACCAGTATCCTCATGCATGCTGAAAATTTTGTAACTTGCACGTTAAACATATTTTTAATACACATTGAACATTTTTAAACACTACTTGAAATTTTCTAAAGAAATGTCGGAACATTTGTGAAAAACAGGAAAACATTTTGTTATGTGTTAGAACTTCGCGTTAGCATTTTATATGTTATGAATATTTTTCTAAAATTGTGCAAGCAATTTTGAAAAATCATGAAACATAATTTAAACTTGTATTATTTTGTTGAAATGCCATGAACAATTTTTTGACTGGGTATGAGTCTTCTTACAAGTTACGGGAAGAAAAACTTATAATATAACAAACATCCTTGAAATAAATATTAAACATATCTTTAAATGTGTGTAGATTTTTCAAAATGTGACGTACATATTTTAAATGGTATATTCTAAAAAAATTGCGATAATAAAAATTTACAATTCATGAAACTTAATTAACCTATTTTTACAAAAAATATTTACAATGTTGATATAAATAAAAATCAAAAAGAGAAAAAACAAAACAAATGAACCTGAAACTACTAGGCTGGTCCATCATATGGAGAACGGCCGTTTCGGTGCCCGGGTGCATCTGCACCCGGTCAAAAAAAATTCGTAAAAAATTCAGAAAAATTCAAAAATTCCAAAAAAAATTGGGTGGTAGAAAATTTGATGCGTGAGGTACGCTCCAATTTTCAAAACATTTGGACTCCTGTGCAGTTCTCAGCAAAAAAGACAAATCAAACCAGAACAGTATATGAACAGTACACATTTTTACAGACCTCTGATTCGTCTTTTTTGCTGAGAGCTGCATAGAAGTCCAAATGTTTTGAAAATTGGAGCGTACCTCACGCATCAAATTGTCCACCACCCCAATTTTTTTTGGAATTTTTTGAATTTTTCTAGTATTTATTTTAAAAAAATTCGTGAGCGCAGTTGCAGATGGGCTCGGGCTCAGATTCGAATTTTCCACCCCATAAGCAGTCATATATTTTAAAAAAGAATAGGCAAATACCATTTCCCGCATTTTTTAACACACTACAATCGAAATCGCTCACATACTATTTGGCGTGTGGGACCTCCTATACTGCACGCGGCGCGCTGGGAGGAGACGCAACAGGCACACGTTCTCCCCCAGCGCGCCGTTTTGGGCCAGGCCTAGTGCGGGCGCCCTGCTTTTTACATTTGTTTTTTCCTTTTTGTTTTGTTTTGGTTTTCTTTTTTACTTTAAATAATTTGGACTTCCAAAGAACTTTATATATTTTTTTATCAAAAATGATAATTTTTGGAATAAATGTTCAAGAAATCATATAATGTTAACAGATTTAAAAAATCTTTGTGGTTTCAAAAAAATGTTGGTGTATTCCAAAGATGGTCAGCAATTTGTATAAAAGCCTTTTATTGAAATAATGTTCATGAAAATATCAACAAAGATTTAAAATTTATAAATATTTGCCAATTTCAAGATATTACTCCCAGTTTTTGGTCCTTCATTGATTGAAAATAGTTTTTTGGGATGTTCAAACAATGTTCCCATATTTCAAAAAATGGTCGCTGATTCATAAAATGTTCATGAATTTTAAAAAATGTTCAGAATTTTTAAAAATGTTCGCGAATGTGTAAAAATGTTCATGAATACATAGAAATGTTTGTAATTTTTTAAAGAATGTTTACGAATTTGAAAATTGTTCATTATTTTGTAAAACATGTTCACAAATTTCAGAAAAATGTTCATGGTCGCAAAACAAAAGTTAAAAATTCCAAGCAAGTGTTCTCAAATTTGAATGATGTTCATGAAAATGAAAACGAAAATAAAAGGAAACATAGAAGAAAAAAAATAGAAAAAAGAAAGAAAACTAATAAGAAGTAACAAATAAAAAACAAGAAAACCGGTTCAGGCAAGGTTCTAGAACCTCCCATAACCGGTGAGGAATACAGCTAAAATGGGCGGGCCTAAACACCGATCGAGCATGCTGGATTGGTGCGCGCTGGTCTCTGTTTGCGGCCAATTCCGGGTTTGCGTGTAGGTCGCTGGATAGGCACCTAGTGCCCAAATAGGAGACCGCTTGGCGCGTAGGTCGCTGTATAGTCACCTAGCGCGTACCCCGTCGTTTCCCTCATGCGACTGGTCCCTTGCTTGCGGCTCATTCCGAGTTTCTTTCCCTAAGGTTTTGTGAAGGTTCCAGAACCTTCCCTGAAACAATGTTTTTTTTGTTTTTTATTTCTTTATTTTCAATTTTCTTTTCTTTATTTTTTCTCTTTAATTCGAATTTTCAAGTATCAAATTTTTATAATTTTAGGAATATATTTCAAATTCATGAACATTGTTTGAAATCATGAATATAATTTGAATTTGTGAATAACTTTTATACATCATGATTTTTATTTAAAATTTGAAAGCACATTTATAAATTTGCAGATATTGTTTTAAATTTGTTCTAACTATTTTACAAATTTGTGAACATTTGTTTGAATTGGTGATTTGTTTTTAAAATTTGGCCACAATTATTAAAAAACACAAACGTTGTTTTTGTTTTTGACAACCTTTTTTGAAATGTACAAACACTTTTTTGAATTCATGAACAATTTTAGAGTGAGCGAACAGGTATTGAAGCGATGAAATGTTTTCAAAATTTGTGATTTTTTTAATATTAAAGTAATTTTTTTAGATTTCGAGAATATTTTATTAATAAATTATGAACATTTTTTGAATGCATGAAAAGTTTGTTTATAATCATGAAAATTTTCTAATATGTGAACTTTTCTCAATATCAGGAACAATTCTTGATTTCTCAAATATTATTTTCAAAATCATGATCATTTTTTGAATATGCAAACATTTTTTCAAAACCAGAAACATTTTTTGAATCCATGCATATTTTATGATTTTGCAAACATGTTTCAAAATCATGAACATTTTTGAATTCATGAACAGTTGATGATTTCTTGAACATCTTTTCAAAAATCACAATTTATTTGAAATTTGGAACTATTTGAAATCTTGAATTATTTGAAAAAAATAAAACAGAAAGAAAGAGAAAGAGAAAAACAAAATGAGAAAAAGAAGGGTGCCTCGCCCAGCAAATGGGCCGACCCAAAAGAGCGCGCTGGGCAAACGGGGGATGAGACGCCTCTTCTCAGCATTGGGCAAGCACTGTTTGGCCAGTGTCATGGAAGAGGCCAAATATTGAATATGGATTTTGATGTCTTTAAAGATCTTGTCACTCCTCAACATAGTGGCAATACCATTTAAAGATCTTGGTGCATATAACATCTTTTGTTTCGTCAATAAGGTTTGCTCCCCCAAAAGTCAGGCAGTCTAGGCGTAAAGATGTCAGTGTTCACAATATTTACCTTGTCCTGGAATACTTTCAAGGTTCCGTGTTAAACATTCCTACCATGGAGATACGGGCTATTGCACCCCTCTCCTTTTTCTGTCTCCCAACCATCAAACACATCTTGCTTAGGTGGTCTCATCCACAAAAAACACAGACATCATTAGACAAATTGCCCAATGCAAGGTAAGAGACAATATGTTCACCTATTCTTATTTAGGCATGTGGGTACCACCTGGGTCGCATACCCGTTGCTTTACTCCCGTCACATTCACCAAAATGCGTTCATCCAAACATGTGATCCATCATATGTCGTAACACCCTTCTCGTCCGCCCTCGAATGTTTTGACCTACCACAACCGGTTGCAAATCGCAACAACACATGTTGTCATTATTGTGTACTTTACATAAATTTTAACCATTTTGAAAATAAAATAATTTAATTTCATTTTATATGATGCTAAAATAATCTACTCACAACTAAGCGAAAAAGACGAAAGAAAACAATACAAATAGAAAACCATAAATGAACGAATAATCACTCACTGCACCACGTGTGACACATGTCGCCATGGGGGATGCTCTCTCACCTAACGTTCGTAGATATCTTCCTATAATTCGAAGAAAGTATTTGATGAAAACCAAGTTGCAATGAGAATTTCATAGAAACCACATTTTAGTGCTTTCCAAAGAATTCTCTCAAAAAAATACGATATGGCAGAAAGGTCATGTGCTATAAGAAATTGAAATTTAAGGTTCAAACGACAATATCTTTGAGAGCTAAGATTGTTTTTACATGAATAGCGATGCACCGTCTGTCACTATTCATTGCTTGGATTTTCTTTCTTAAACCTCCCAAAGGATTTTGATTTTGCACTTTATTTTTTGGATGTTTGTAGAATATCACCTCCCAAATATACTTCAAGAACTTTTAGAAACTTTTAATTATAGTGTTTATTTGTTTTGCCCTGTTTCTACTTCTTATCAGGCATATATTTCTATGGATATATCGTGGGTGATACATCCGGACACTGCAGGGACAGCTCTAAAGATATTATTATTGCCTTATGGATACATCCGGATTTTCTTCAAGCAAAACAACGCTACATATTGGCGTACACCTTATGTGTACATTTATAGCAGCGCCTGCGCCTGCTCCTGTGGCCGACGAGTCTGCCAGCCGCACCGGCACCGCTAATATCCTTCCGGCGGCGGAGGGACCACCGACCGCAGGAACTCCAGCTCCTCTTCGGTGACCGTCACTGGCTGTCCAGGCGGTAGGAACGATGCCATCGCCGGCGGCGCAGGAGGGCGCGCCCCGCGGCTGCTCCTGCCACGGGCGATGTCGTACTCGCGGTAGCCGCGGAGGTAGGTCTCCATGGGCTGGACGTAGCTGTCGAACCCGAGGTTCTGGCAGGACCAGGTGAAGTCCTCCGGCGCGACGGTGCGGCGGTGCTCCGACCTGGCCCGCTCGGACGCCTCGCCGCCGACGAAGCCGACGAACTCGACCGCGCAGTCGTGGGTGAGCTGCTTCGCGGTCTCGGCGATCTTGACGTTCGACGGCAGCACCCGCCTCATCAGGCGCACGACGTTGGCCATCGGCAGCGCGCTGCCCCCCTCCGCCGCCGGGTTCTCCGCGTCGCCCTCGCCGCGCTGCCCACCTGAAATGCAAACCAGTGACAAAACTACCATGAACAACTAGTAACTCTTGTTTTAAACGTGGGCGTAATCTCCCGGAGCAGCTCCATACCACGTTTCTTGCTGCTCCCTCCCATCGTCCAATCTGTTACTCACTTTACTTACTCACTTACTCAGTGTGTGCGCGTTGTGGTGGGAGCGGCTTGTGGCCTGGGCACCTGCATTTATAGGCGTCCGCGGGCTGGGCTGCGCCAGCCTGGACGGACGTGCCATGCCAAGGTGCATGGTGCCGCCGTGGCGCGCGGAGAACGAGTTGAGGCCGCCACATTGCAGCTCCGGCGAGCCATGCAGGCGTACCGGCGGGCTTTGTTCGTTTCTCACCTACGGGCAGGGTCGCCGGCGAGGAAGCACATCAATGCGCTGCGCAGGCGTTCGCAGTCAAATCTCTCTTATCTTTAGCAAGCGATTACTGTCTGGGTGGTAACTGAAGAGAGGAGGACGACGTAGTACGTCAACGAGGCGGGGGTGGTTGGGTACGCGCCGATGTGGGTACGTAGGCGTTGGGCGTCGCCGCGTCCCGTTGCTCGCGTCCTCCGTCCGCTGCCGCCTGGAAATTAAGAGGTCAGACCGCTTGCGGAGTTGACTTGTGCGTCCTCCTACGCAAGTTTTGAACATGAACCGCACTATCTGACTCCCTCGCCTCAATTTCAATTTCTATTCAGTTTTTTTTCTTCAGATTACTATACTATGAGCATGAACTTGCGTATTTCACTGAACACAGTCTCCAACATGAACACAGCCAATGCACTAAGGCTAAACAACCCCTCTTTAGTTCACTTTATTATATATGAACAGATCTTCTAATTCACAAATAAAACTAAACAATGAGGTATTATTTTGCTAATCTGGTTTTATTCATAATCTGCTCATTATTGTGCTATAAACAATGAGTATGACGTTTTATGGACATTTAGTGAAGTCTCCATAATTTCACTACTATTGTAAGAAGTTGTAAGAAAGATTTCACCAGTGGTCGAATCGGATTATATCATTATACATACATTTATCATAGCAATATTTTATGATAGTTTATTAAAAACTACTACATCCTTTCTGGTTTAAAGGTCTAAAATGCCCACATATATCCCTAGGTCGTCAATCTAAAATAATTTATTACAAGTTATATATCACAAAAATATACTATTAGAAACTTCAAAAGTCATATTTCCTAATAGTAGTATAATTATTGTGAGATACAATTTGTATTACATTGGTCAAATTGTTGATCTAGGTATACACGTTAGCCTTTTAAACTCAAAAGGAGGGAGTAGTAGCGTATTTGACGAGGGTCAAAGTGGCATCTTGGAGACTGTGTTCATGTTATTGGGGGTTTTGGTGGAGCATCCATTATACTTCCTTTTTAATGTATAGCCAGTGAAATATTTATTACATATGACAATGCTTGGCGGCTACTAGTAAACAATTTATATTAATTTCACATATGCAAAGAATGTATCCTATCCCCTGTACACATTAAACAGTTTTAAACTTATAATATGGTGCATATTTACCTACCCTATATTATAAGGCACATGTTTTGCGTGATTAATTTTTTTCCAACTTTGGGTTTTAAAATCCTTGAAAAGAATATCTAACTGTCACATGTATGACACCTTTCATGAGCACAACATAACATCTGGATGTTCTTCATCTTCATCATGACTCTAGATGCATTTTTGTTTCCCTTTGATTGTCATCAATGCCGCGGCTCTTTCCTTGCCAATCCCTCTTCACTTTATATACCTCAAACTGAAATGTTCACTCAACTTCTAAAAACTGTTCACCAAGCCAAAAAGTCTTGTCTGCATAAACTTTTCTTAGGTGTGTTTCCCTGCCTATCAAGTATGTTCTTGTATCTAAGAAATGTCTTCAAGTAACTCACTACAAATGTTCATATTCGTGAACATATGGAGCAATTCCTTTTTGTTGGGTTTTAAATACTTCATCCACATAAAAAGCAATCCTATCACACAATTACAAGAACAATGTGCAATAAATCATCGAAGGCGGTTGCCAGACTCAGTTATGTAAGCAATAAAGTGCTATGCAGTGGGGAAACACGTGAAAACTAAAAGAAAATAAGAAGTAACATAAGGAACTAAAATTCTTTTTGAGGAAAAGGGCTCCAACCCGATTCCATTTTCATAAAATTAAAACACCATCAGGTCTTATACATCACAGAATAACCAAACCAGGGAACGAAACCCAAATTCAAACCAGCTACAAAAAGTAGCTATTATAGGGAAGGGACATCCACCGATAGATCCAACACACCAGGGAGACCCACATGGTCGCTACATCTGCAACCAACGTCACAATCCCACTTCTTCCTAACAGGATCAATCACTAGAGGGCATTTGAAGAATGGGCGGATCACCGGGGCTTAGCAGGCATGAAAGACTCCCATGTGTTGTGCGTTCGCTCGGGGTGTGGCCATGGTAGTTCTGCTGAAAATAGCATCAGTCCGGGTTTGTTTCATTCAAATTATGCAAATTAGAGTCCTAAACAAGAGCAAAAATATTTGGAAAAGCAGATACGACGGAGATGTATCAAACACCCTCCGGCCAGCACACCCTTGGGAGCTTGCTTATCAGGGCCCCGCTGCACTCAGCGAGCTGGGAGCCACTACTCTTTGGCTTGGCGCGGAAGATCTTCAGCCACAGGACAAAGTGTGGCTCGATGCGCAGGAACGCCTCACACACGGCGATGAAGGCGGCTATGTGGAGGATAGAATTTGGGGCCATATGATGGAAATCCAGCCCGTAATAGAACATTAACCCCCTCACAAAGGGGTGAAGGGGAAACCCCCAGACATCGGATGAGGTTGGGGACGAAGAACACCCTCTCCCCCTCCTTGGGGGTAGGGATGGCGGACTTAGAACGGTCGGTCTCGCTTGACATCGGTGTGCGGCATTGAGTCGTGGTGGGGATGTACCCCGCCGCCCTGAGCTCCTCAATAGTGCCCCCCGTGAAGATGGAGTTCGGCCACTGCCCCTTTAGATCAGCGTCGGCCATCGCGGATGGAGGGGTTGGGATGGAAAGGTGGAGACTTGGAGTTGGATCTGGGTCCGTCGGAGCTCTAAGAAGCTTTGAGCAATTGAGCGAGTGATGGAAGCGTGGGGAAATGATTTACTGCCTTCCTTCTGTTTTATAGGTGAGTAAAAGACCAAGCGTCCTCACGCCCCACCGTGTAAATTGCATGTTTCCCAACGCCTCATGCCATAATACATGAATTGGTAAATAAACTTATCGATTATATCCCTGAAAACCCGGGGCACGATATCACTATTTATGAGACATGCTAATGAAATATTTCCTTGGGCCACGAAACATTTTCATGATAACTAACGGTCTAACTCTATCCCACGATAGGGGGTGACGGTTCGATAAAGCTGTCAGGGGTTCGACCCGCTCCCGCTGGTCATGCTTGCATGGCAAAGTCTTTGGGCCTAAGTTATCTCAAGACCTCGGATATGGGTAGACACCTTAGTAAAATAGGAGCCCTATGTGCTTCTAGCCGAGGATGCAGTTTCAAAACACATGGTCAACAGGGTCAACTGTAAAAGGAGACCCGGTGATTTAAAGTCAATTGAAGACTTTGTGTCCAAAGCGTAAGCTGATGAAGGAACTCGCCTGTCAAGCCGAAGAAAACGCGTCGGAGGATAAAGTTGTGATCATCGGATTTGAAGACAAGTTCAGGGGCTACTAACAGTGTCCTGGACTAGGGGGTGCTAACATGTATGGCCCACAGTTCATGGGTCGGACTTATGGCCTGATGTCTACTACGCAACTTTATTCTTGTAGACACGTGTTGGGCCTCCAAGCGCAGAGTTTTGTGGGACAGTAGCAATTTTCCCTCAAGTGGATGACCTGAGGTTTATCAATCCGTGAGAGGTGTACGATGAAGGTGGTCTCTCTCAAACGACCCTGCAACCAAATACAAGAAATCTCTTGTGTCCTCAACACACCCAATACAATGGCAAATAGTATAGGTGCACTAGTTTGACGAAGAGATGGTGAGAAAAGTATAGTATTGATGGTAGAAATATATTTTAATAATCTAAAATAAAAATAGCAAGGTAGCAAATAGTAAACGGGCACAAAAACGGTATTGCAATGCTTGAAAATGAGGCCTAGGGTCCGTACTTTCGCTAGTGCAATCTCTCAACAGTGCTAATACAATTGGATCAAATAACCATCCCTCAAAGTGCGATGAAGAATCACTCCAAAGTTCCTATCTAGCGGAGAACATAAGAATAAATTGTTTGTAGGGTACGAAACCACCTCAAAGCTATTATTTCCGTTTGATCTATTCAAGAGTTCGTACTAAAATAACATGAAGCTATTCTTTCCATTCGATCTATCCTAGAGTTCGTACTAAAATAACACCAAAGCAAACTTATATTCATAATACTCAATCCAACACAAAGTACTTCAAAGAGTGCCCCAAGATTTCTACCGGAGAAACAAAAGACAAGAACGTGCATCAACCCCTGTGCATAGATTACCCCAATATCTCCTCGAGAATCCGTGAGTTGAGTGCCAAAACATATATCAAGTGAATCAATACGATGCCCCATTGTCACCATGAGTATTCAATTGCAAGACATATATCAAGTGTTCTCAAATCCATAAAAGTATTCAATTCGATAACAACGAAATCTTTAAGGGAAAAACTCAATTCATCACAACAAGATAGAGAGGGGAAAACACCATATGATTTGACTATATTAACAAAGCCCGTGATACATCAAGATCGTGACATCTCAAGAGCCCGAGAGAGAGAGAGAGAGAGAGAGAGAGAGAGAGAGAGAGAGATTAAACACATAGCTACTGGTACAAACCCTCAACCCCGGGAGTGGACTACTCCCTCCTCATCGTGGTGGCCGCCGGGATGATGAAGATGCCCAGCGGTGATGATCTCCCCCTCCGCAGGGTGCCGAAATGGGGTCTAGATTGGATTTCATGGATACATAGGCCTTGCAGAGGCAGAACTTCTGATCTAGGGCTACCTGATACGTCTCCCACATATCTATAATTTTTTATTGTTCTATGCTATTATATTACCTGTTTTGGATGTTTAATGGGCTTTACTAAGCACTTTTATATTATTTATGGGACTAACCTATTAACCGGAGGCCCAGCCCAAATTGCTGTTTTTTTGCCTATTTCAGTGTTTCGCAGAAAAGGAATATCAAACGGAGTCCAAACGGAATGAAACCTTCAGGAGAGTTATTTTTGGAACAAACGCAATCCAGGAGACTTGGAGTGGACGTCAAGAAAGAAACGAGGCGGCCACGAGGCAGGGAGGCGCGCCCCCACCCTCGTGGGCCCCTCGTGGCTCCCCTGACCAACTTCCTTCGCCTATATATACTCATATACCCTGAAAACATCCAGGAGCACCACGAAACCCTATTTCCACCGCCGGAACCTTCTGTACCCGTGAGATCCCATCTTGGGGCCTTTTCCGGCGCTCCGCCGGAGGGTGAATCGATCACGAAGGGCTTCTACATCAACACCATAGCCTCTCCAATGAAGTGTGAATAGTTTACCACAGACCTTCGGGTCCATAGTTATTAGCTAGATGACTTCTTCTCTCTCTTTGGATCTCAATACAAAGTTCTCCTCGATCTTCTTGGAGATCTATTCGATGTAATTCTTTTTGCGGTGTGTTTGTCGAGATCCGATGAATTGTGGGTTTATGATCAAGATTATATCTATGAACAATATTTGAATCTCCTCTGAATTCTTTTATGTATGATTGGTTATCTTTGCAAGTCTCTTCGAATTATCAGTTTGGTTTGGCCTACTAGATTGATCTTTCTTGCAAAGGGAGAAGTGCTTAGCTTTGGGTTCAATCTTGCGGTGTCCTTTCCCAGTGACAGCAGGGGCAGCAAGGCATGTATTGTATTGTTGCCATCGAGGATAAAAAGATGGGGTTTATATCATATTGCTTGAGCTTATCCTCTACATCATGTCATCTTTCCTAATGTGTTACTCTGTTCTTATGAACTTAATACTCAAGATGCATGTTGGATAGCGGTCGATGTGTGGAGTAATAGTAGTAGATGCAGAATCGTTTCGATCTACTTGTCGCGGATGTGATGCCTATATACATGATCATGCCTAGATATTCTCATAACTATGCACTTTTCTATCAATTGCTCGACAGTAATTTGTTCACCCACCGTAATACTTATGCTATCTTGAGAGAAGCCACTAGTGAAACCTATGGCCCCGGGGTCTATTTTCCATCATATAAGTTTCCGATCTATTTTATTTTGCAATCTTTACTTTCCAATCTATATCATAAAAATACCAAAAATATTTATTATCTCTATCAGATCTCACTTTTGCAAGTGGCCATGAAGGGATTGACAACCCCTTTATCGCGTTGGTTGCAAGGTTCTTATTTGTTTGTGCAGGTACGAGGGATTTGCGTGTAGCCTCCTACTGGATTGATACCTTGGTTCTCAAAAACTGAGGGAAATACTTACGCTACTTTGCCGCATCACCCTTTCCTCTTCAAGGGAAAACCAACGCATGCTCAAGAGGTAGCAAGAAGGATTTCTGGCACCGTTTCCAGGGAGCCTACGCACAAGTCAAAACATACCAAGTATCCATCACAAACTCTTATCCCTCGCATTACATTAGTTGCCATTTGCCTCTCGTTTTCCTCTCCCCCACTTCACCCTTGACGTTTTATTCGCCCTTCTTTTGTTCGTCTTTTCATTTGCTTTGATGTCTTATTTGGATCGTTTGTTCGTTTGGTTGGAATAGTTGCTTATTTATTGCTAAATAGAGAACCTAAGATCTATGGATTCTCATCCGCTTGCCAATCTTTTTAAGCGATCCAATTATGATGAACCAAACCCTAGTGATTTTAGTGCACTAGATTATCTTTATGAGGTTTTGCTTGAAATTCATGAATCTGAAAATTGTGATGAAGAAATTTATGAAGAGATTCACGATAGCTCCTTGAATAAAAAGTATGATTGCTATGATTTTATTTAAAATTCTCTTTATGTCAATTGTGCTAGTAATATACAAAACCCTAAGCTTGGGGATGCTAGTTTTGCTATGTCTACTACTTGTTGCAATGGTCATGATTGGGGTGACTCTTCTTATGATCTTGAAAATTTATTTAAGCCCCATGATGAATATGAGATTGATAATAGTGTTTGCAATAATATTGAAAGTGGGTTTGGAAGAGTGACAACTTTAGATCCCACATATTTGGAGAATGTTCAATCTTACGGTATTTTTGATAAAAGTGGGTTTGGAAAGGTCATGACTTTAGTTAATGATGATCCCACTATTTTGGAAGAGTGTCAATTTCGTATGCATGTGGATCGTGTTGAGACTATGTTATGTGATAGCTATTTTGTTGAATTTTCCTATGATCCTACATGTAATTATTATGAGAGAGGAAAATATGGTTGTAGAAATTTTTCATGTTACTAAATTACCTCTCGTCATGTTGAGATTGTTATCGTCTCTTTCTTCTTCCTTGCATATGCTAATTTTTGCTTGCTATGATAATTTGTTTGCTTATAAAATGCCTATGCATAGGAAGTATGTTAGACTTACATGTGTTTGTCACATGCTATATGATGCTCCTTTTGTGCTTCAATTCTTGTCTTTGATGTGAGCATCATTAAAATTGTCAATGCCTAGCTAAAAGGCTTTAAAGAAAAGCGCTTGTTGGGAGGCAACCCAATTTTATTTTTTGTTCTTTACTTTTTGCTCCTGTTTAGTATTAAATAATTCGTATAGCCTCTGGTTATATGTGGTTTTATGTTTTAGTTAGTGTTTGTGCCAAGTAGAACCTATAGGATCATCTTGGGTGATAGTTAATTTGATCTTGCTGAAAAACAGAAACTTTTGCATGCACGAGAATAATTTTAATAAATCACAGAGACATGATTTTCAGTTGATTATTTTTGCAGAAGATTAATAAACAAATTGCCTAGGACTTCATATTTTGGTAGAATTTTTGGAGTTCCATAAGTATTCAAAAGTTACAGATTACTACAGACTGTTCTGTTTTTGACAGATTCTGTTTTTCGTGTGTTGTTTGCTTATTTTGATGAATCTATGGCTAGTATCGGGGGGTACGAACCATAGAGAAGTTGGAATACAGTAGGTTTAACACCAATATAAATAAATAATGAGTTCATTACAGTACCTTAAAGTGGTGGTTTGCTTTCTTGCACTAACGGAGCTCATGAGATTTTCTGTTGAGTTTTGTGTTGTGAAGTTTTCAAGTTTTGGGTAAAGATTTGATGGATTATGGAATAAGGAGTGGCAAGAGCCTAAGATTGGAGATTCCCAAGGAACCCCAATGTAAAATTCAAGGACAACCAAAAGCCTAAGCTTGGGGATGCCCCGGAAGGCATCCCCTCTTTTGTCTTCGTCCATCGGTAACTTTACTTGATGCTATATTTTTATTCACCACATGATATGTGTTTTGCTTGGAGCGTCTTGTATGATTTGAGTCTTTGCTTTTTAGTTTACCACAATCATCCTTGCTGTACACACCTTTTGGGAGAGACACACATGAATCCGAATTTATTATAATACTCTATGTGCTTCACTTATATCTTTTGAGCTAGATAATTTTGCTCTAGTGCTTCACTTATATCTTTTTAGAGCACGGCGGTGGTTTTATTTTGTAGAAATTATTGATCTCTCATGCTTCACTTATATTATTTTGAGAGTCTTTTAGAACACCATGGTATTTGTTTTGGTTATAAAATTAGTCCTAATATGATGGGCATCCAAGTTGGGTATAATAAAAACTATCATATAAGGTGCATTGAATACTATGATAAATTTTGATACTTGATAATTGTTTTGAGATATAAAGGTGGTAATGTTAGAGCATGCTAGTTGGGTAATTATGAAATTGAGAAATACTTGTGTTAAAGTTGGCAAGTCCCGTAGCACGCACGTATGGTAAATGTTGTCTGACAAATTTGAAGCATGGGGTGTTCTTTGATTGCCTTCCTTATGAGTGGAGGTCGGGATCACGCGATGGTTAACTCCTACCAACCCTTCCCCTAGGAGCATGTGTAGTAGTACTTTGCTTCGAGGGCTAATAAACTTTTGCAATAAGTATATGAGTTCTTTATGACTAATGTGAGTCCATGGATTATACGCACTCTTACCCTTCCACAATTTGCTAGCCTCTACGGTACCGTGCATTGCCCTTTCTCACCTTGAGAGTTGGTGCAAACTTCGCCGGTGCATCCAAACCCCGTGATACGATATGCTCTATCACACATAAACCTCCTTATATCTTCCTCAAAACAGCCACCATACCTACCTATTATGGCATTTCCATAGCCATTCCAAGATATATTGCCATGCAATTTTCCACCATTCCGTTTATTATGACACGCTCCATCATTGTCATATTGCTTTTGCATGATTCTGTAGTTGACATTGTATTTGTGGTAAAGCCACCTTTATAATTCTTTCATACATGTCGCTCTTGATTCATTGCATATCCTGGTACACTGCCGGAGGCATTCACATAGAGTCATATTTTGTCCTAAGTATTGAGTTGTAATTCTTGAGTTGTAAATAAATAGAAGTGTGATGATCTTCATTATTAGAGCATTGTGCCTTGTGAGGAAAGGATGATGGAGACTATGATTGCCCCACAAGTCGGGATGATACTCCGGACTTTATGAAAAATAAAAGAGGCCAAAGAAGCCCAAATAAAAAAGAGAGGCCAAAGAAGCCCAAATAAAAAAAGAAAAAAATGAGAGAAAAAGAGAGAAGGGACATTGTTACTATCCTTTTTACACACTTGTGCTTCAAAGTAGCACCATGATCTTCATGATAGAAAGTCTCCTATGTTGTTACTTTCATATACTAGTGGGAATTTTTCATTATAGAACTTGGCTTGTATATTCCAATGATGGGCTTCCTCAAAATGCCCTAGGTCTTCGTGAGTAAGCAAGTTGGATGCACACCCACTTAGTTTCTTTTTGATGAGCTTTCATACATTTATAGCTCTAGCGCATCCGTTGCATGGCAATCCCTACTCCTCGTATTGACATCAATTGATGGGCATCTCCATAGCCCGTTGATTAGCCGCGTCAATATGAGACTTTCTCCTTTTTTGTTTTCTCACATAATCCCTATCATCATACTCTACTCCACCCATAGTACTATATCCATGGCTTACGCTCATGTATTGCGTGAGGGTTGAAAAAGCTAAAGCGCATTAAAAAGTATGAACCAATTGCTTGGCTGAAACCGGGGTTGTGCATGATGGGAGCATTATGTTTGACGAAAATGAACCATGGCCTAACTATATGATTTTGTAGGGATAACCTTTCTTTGGTTATGTTATTTTGATAAGACATGATTACTTTGTAAGTATGCTTGAAGTATTACTATTTTTATGTCAATATTAAACTTTTATCTTGAATCTTTTGGATCTGAACATTCATGCCACAATAAAGAAAATTACATTGAGAAATATGCTAGGTAGCATTCCACATCAAAAATTCTGTTTTTATCATTTACCTACTCGAGGACGAGCAGGAATTAAGCTTGGGGATGCTTGATATGTCTCCAACGTATCTATATTTTTTGACTGTTCCATGCTATTATATTACCTGTTTTGGATGTTTAATGGGCTTTACTAAGCACTTTTATATTATTTTTGGGACTAACCTATTAACCGGAGGCCCAGCCCAAATTGCTATTTTTTTGCCTATTTCAGTGTTTAGCAGAAAAGAAATATCAAACAGAGTCCAAACGGAATGAAACCTTCGGGAGAGTTATTTTTGAAACAAATGCAATCCAGGAGACTTGGAGTGGACGTCAAGAAAGAAACGGGGCGGCCACGAGGCAGGGAGGCGCGCCCCCCACCCTCGTGGGCCCCTCTGGCTCCCCTGATCGACTTCATTCGCCTATATATACTCATATACCCTAAAAACATCCAGGAGCATCACGAAACCTTATTTCCACCGCCGCAAATTTCTGTACCCATGAGATCCCATCTTGGGGCCTTTTCCGGCGCTCCACCGGAGGGGGAATCGATCATAGAGGGCTTCTACATCAACACCATAGCCTCTCTGATGAAGTGTGAGTAGTTTACCATAGACCTTTGGGTCCATAGTTATTAGCTAGATGGCTTCTTCTCTCTCTTTGGATCTCAATACAAAGTTCTCCTCAATCTTCTTGGAGATCTATTCGATGTAATTCTTTTTGCGGTGTGTTTGTCGAGATCCGATGAATTGTGGGTTTATGATCAAGATTATATCTATGAACAATATTTGAATCTCCTCTGAATTCTTTTATGTATGATTGGTTATCTTTGCAAGTCTCTTCCAATTATCAGTTTGGTTTGGCCTACTAGATTGATCTTTCTTGCAATGGGAGAAGTGCTTAGCTTTGGGTTCAATCTTGCGGTGTCCTTTCCCAGGGACAGCAGGGGCAGCAAGGCATGTATTGTATTGTTGCCATCGAGGATAAAAAGATGGGGTTTATATCATATTACTTGAGCTTATCCTCTACATCATGTCATCTTTCCTAATGCGTTACTCTGTTCTTATGAACTTAATACTCAAGATATATGATGGATAGCTGTCGATGTGTGGAGTCATAGTAGTAGATGCAGAATCATTTCGATCTACTTGTCGCGGATGTGATGCCTATATACATGATCATGCCTAGATATTCTCATAACTATGCACTTTTCTATCAATTGCTCGACAGTAATTTGTTCACCCACTGTAATACTTATGATATCTTGAGAGAAGCCACTAGTGAAACCTATGGCCCCCAGGTCTATTTTCCATCATATAAGTTTCCGATCTATTTTATTTTGCAATCTTTACTTTCCAATCTATATCATAAAAATACCAAAAATATTTATTATCTCTATCAGATCTCACTTTTGCAAGTGGCCATGAAGGGATTGACAACCCCTTTACCGCGTTGGTTGCAAGGTTCTTAGTTGTTTGTGCAAGTACGAGGGATTTGCATGTAGCCTCCTACTGGATTGATACCTTGGTTCTCAAAAACTGAGGGAAATACTTACGCTACTTTGCTGCATCACCCTTTCCTCTTCAAGGGAAAACCAACGCATGATCAAGAGGTTGCACTACCCCGAAGGGTTTTGGAATATTTGGGATTTTATAGGGCAAAGAAGTGGTGCGGGAGGCCACCGAGGTGGGCACAACCCACCTGGGCGCGCCTGGGGGCACAGGCGTACCCTGGTGGGTTGTGCCCCCCTCGGGGCACCCCTAGGTGCTGCTCTGGCCCATCCTGGGTGTTCTGGTCTATAAAATTCTCCAAGGAGTTTCGCGGTGTTTGGACTCCGTTTGATATTGATTTCCTGCGATGTAAAAAACAACAACTGGCACTAGGCACTGGGTCAATTGGTTAGTCCCAAAAAATGATACATAGTTGCTATAAAATGGTTGTAAAACACTCAAGAATGATAATATAACAGCATGAATACTTCATAAATTATAGGTACGTTGGAGACGTATCAGCATCCACAAGTTTAATTCTTACTCGTCCTCGAGTAGGTAAATGACAAAAGAAATAACTTATGAAGTGTGAATGCTAGCAAAGTGCATAAGTTTGATCAATGATAATTTCAATCACTTTTCCTAGCATCATAATAGCAATTCTTTCTTATAAAATTTCTCATGTTATAGTAGCAACCAATTCACATGTTAATGTTCAAACAATGAATTCTCTTGGAACTCAACAACCTATGTTCTCAGTCACCAAGCAATTGCAATTCAACTTATTCAATAGAGTCCGCGTAAGAGCTCCACATACTCAACCATCATATAGTCTTCTATGATTGCTAACACTCACCGCATACACATGAGCAAAACGTTTCAACCGGACACATAGAAAGATAGGGGCTTATAATTTCACCTCCCAACGTATTCACCTTTGGGTGATGTCAACAATAATAACTCATGCTACCCATATTCAACTAGATATATGTGCCTAGATCTTTCCTCACCACATGATGCTTCCGAAAGGAGAAAAATAAAAAGGAATAGAGAGAAAAACTTTGACTCTTGTATGAAAGTAAATACATAAAAGTAAAAGATAGGCCCTTCACAGAGGGAAGCAGAGGTTATCATGCGCTTATTTGTTTGTATGCTCAACCCCTTAGTGCAAAAGAACTCCACGTTATATTGCCCCTTATGATAGCAACCTTTATTATGCAGTCTGTCACTTTTATTCTTTGCCATCACAAGTTCGTACAACGCTCAATTTTCTCTTACACTAAATGATCTAACACTTTTAGAAGCAATTTTTATTGCCTTTTTGCACCGATGACAACTTACTTGAAGGATCTTTCTCAATCCATAGGTAGGTATGGTGGACCCTCGAAAATAAGATTTGGGTTTAAGGGTTTTTGGATGCACAAGTAGTATCTCTACTTGGTGCAGAATTTTTGGCTAGCAAAGATAGGGGGCAAGCACCACATGTTGAAGGATCTATGACAATATAACTTCTATGTGAATATGAAGTCTTCCTTGTCCAACGTCAACAATTTTGGCATATAATATTTTGATGGGGCTCAAAATCACAAAAGGTTTCCAAGATAGTGTATTTGCATGTGAAAGTTCTCTTCCTTATACTAATTATTCGTGAATTTCTTGTATGACCAATATTGTGATTGTCAAGCTTCAAAAGCTTTAACTTTCTAAATCCAATGTGAAGCCACTACTAGACATGACATGAACATGTAATTTCAACTTCATGATATTCAATTCATTCAACAATTTACTCATAGGATATAAGTGAAGCACGAGAGTAAATGACAAACTGCTCCAAAAAAGATATAAGTGAAGATCAAGTGAGTAGTTATGAAAATGGGTAGCTATTTGAGGACTCTCTTTTATTTAAAAACTTTCAGGTCTAAGTATTTTATTAAAACAACAAGTGAAATGAAAATAAAATGACATTCTAAGAATAGCACAACTCATGTGAAGAAGCAAAAACTTAGGCTCAACCAATACTAACTGATAATTGTTGAAAGAGAAAGGTGGGATGCCTACCGGGGCATCCCTGTAACAGCCTGATTTTTTGGCCCTTTCTTTTTCTTTTGATTTTCTGAGATTTTTGCCTGAGTTTTCTTTTTCCGTGGCTTTGTGGTCTGGAAACTAAAGAAGATGCCCTCTTCTTTGCTTCTAGAGTGGCTTGTCATCCCCTATCCAACCCTAGACCCTATCATTTTCATCCTAGCCCAAATCCCAATATTCTTTTTATTGGGAATATTCCTTTTCTATTAAAGGAATTATCCTTTTTGCCCTAGGTTGTGAAGCAACCTATATTTCCATCACTCCTAAAATTCACAAATAATTCCCATAAATTGTTTGGGTCATATCTTCCTCAAATATGGCAAAAGATTTCTTTTGCCATGTTTATCATCATCCTCAAATAATTCATTTCATATTCTGCCCTAAATGGCACATTGTGAAGCAAGTGCTATTTTCCTTTGCCCAGTTGACCTCAAACTCCTTGGACATCTTTTCTTGTCCATATCATTGCCACATGCCAAAATGCAACCTCATTTGCCTAGTAGTCATTTAATTATGATTTTCCAAAGTTTCTGTCTAGAAAGAAACTTTGTGAAGGAGGTTCAAGCTAGGCATATACAAATGAGTTGCACTTTTGCATGGTCCTTCATATCATCAAATCATAGCCCTCCACCAAAGTAGAGCTCATGTAATGCCTCCATGTGAGCACAGCTTCAAATATTTTATTCTATCCAAAATTTCAGTTTGTGAAGCAAGTATATTTTATCTTGCTCCATTATGGCTGTAAATTTCTCCAGGTCTTCTCTTATCCATATAACTTATCTCCACCCAATTTGGCCATATTTCATATAGCAATTTTCCCTCTAGAATTTCTGCAAGTTTCTGGTCAGTCGGGATGTTTATGCAGGAAGTACCATTTTGGTTTATCCAAATGGTGTGAAACATTTTTCAGCATCTTCATATGATCAAATAACTATGCATTGCCCAAGCTGAGCTTAAGATGATACTCCATGAGAGAGCATCATCATGATCTTCATTTTGGACCATTTTAGGCAGTTGCAAAGCAACTATATTAATCCTTGGCCCATTTCCATCCAAAACCCCCAGGATTCTTGTCCTTCCATAGTCAAACATCCCAAACAACTCCATTTTACCCAATCAGCTCCCTGTGGATCACTAGTGCTCATCCAAAACTGATACATCAAACTTCAGAGGAAAAATCCCATCGACCCAGTGCACCTATTCTTGATCTATCGTTTCCCTCAGCCTCTATGATGAAGGGACTCATCGCTAGACAACCTTTCCCTGCCTCTTGCGTCCCCTCCTTGTCTATCACAGTGCTGACCACGTCGTTTGCACGCGCGCTGGCAGCGTTGGACGCGCTCTGGGCGTCGGGACGCGCCGGCCAGCTCTGCATCGACGGAGCTCGCGTGTCCGCTGGTGCCGACCTGACTCCCCCTCCCTATCACGTCGCTCTCGACCTATTGCCCCCTCTCCAAGCCTCCTCGCTGGAGCTAGACGTCGCGCGTCCACGGGCGCACAGTGCCGACAAGGCATTTAAGGCGTTCGGCTTCTTCTCCCTTTGTCCACGAGCTTGGCCTCATCTCCGAGAGCCCTGCCGCTCGTCCTAGCCCTCCCCATGCCTCTGCTCGCGCCAGCGTGACGGCACACGC
>NC_041391.1:564338212-564348032 GCF_002162155.2 Triticum dicoccoides
ATTGACCACCATGGACACTGCCTCTGACCTCCTAGATTCCGGCGAACCGGAGATCCATTCTACCTCTAGCCACCACCAGTAGCCTCCCCACGTCCCCTGGAGTTGCCCCAACACCCCTCCTCTTCCTCTGGTAGCCGTTTTCCATGACCTCGACTCCGGCCGAAGCCCTCCTCCGCCGCGGACCACGTTCATCTCCGCCTCGAGCTCCTCGGTGTTCGTATGGTGCGGGGATGGATGTGTCTCGCTCCCCTGGTCACTCCAGTGGTCGGGGCATCACCGGAGATGGTCGGAGCAGCCCAGGAGAGCGCCGGCGCCGGCGACCTCTCTCCGGTCTGCGAGCGGCGTCGGGGGAAGAAGGAGGAGGAGCGGGAGGAGGGAGTTGACCAGCAGTGTGGACCCGCGGGCCCCGCACGTCAGTGAGCCATCCGCCGGCCCCGCATTGACCCGCCCGGTCCAACTGGATAAGTGAAGGGCCCCACAGCCCGTGGGACCCGCCCGTCAGCGACCACGCGCCCGGCCCCACCTCTGATGACGTGGCAAGTGGAGACGTAATTTGGGCGTGTGCGTTTTCAACTTCTGAAAGCGTATTTCTAATTTACGCCTCTGCCTTATCCACTCAGGGAACCGTTTGTGAATATTCTTTTTGCAGAAAAGTCTCGGATCTTCTACACCTCATATCTCCGCAACCGTAACTCCAAATGAGGTGAATCCAACGCCCATGTCTTCGTCTCTTCAAGTCCGAACTTTTGGTACCATTTTAACTATGTTTCAACATTCTAAAAATGACCATTTTTTCCTTGACCCTAATCAGCCCCTTAGAGAGAGTACCCTTTCCGACGATTCTTTCTACGGTCTTTCCACACTTCTCCCTGGAGCCTTCTTCATCCCCAGGAAAGCCACAACCACCATTTGTCTGATAGCCATGCAGAAGCATTGGTTTCCAACTTGAATCTTTAATAATTGTTTGATTGTTTTGCTTCTGATGTCATTATTTTTGTTATGCTTATGGATCGGTGTTTACCGTCATGTTTTCTTGCACCCTGTTATTATGTTCTTCATGCTAGTATTACGTTAATATTGGCAATGCTTGGTAATAGTACATGTTGGTGATGGTCTTCTGTGCATGACTATCGTCTTTCCCAAGTATCGTTGTTATGCATGTTCCTTTGCACCCAGTTGGTTAAATGCTTGCATGGTAGTTTATTGTTATGTTATTGCATGCTAATTGTTGTTGATGCTAGTGGTCATGTTATGCTATGAGTAGTGTTCTAGTTGTGATATTCATGCTCATCTGGATAAATGATTAAATGTTGTTGTTATGCTCGTTGATTATGTTGTACCTCCATGCTTATTTTGATATCATGTTCATGCATCATGTTATTATCATGGCTCAGCATATTGCATTCAAGTTTAACCAGATTAAATTGAACTTGAACAACTGTTGGCTGAGTCATGGTGCCACCATATCGATCTGACTAGTGCAACCACGCTTACCCTATGGGGGGGTCCTAACTGGGTCTATTGTCATGCCTCTCACCAGTGCCTCCCGCGAGGGAAGGTTATGTGCGGGCGCTACCTTGGCCAGGTAGGACGGCATAAGCCTTGTGTGCCTGTTGTTGAGTATGGATCCTTGTCCCCGTTTGGGACCGTTTTGCCACGACGGTGGTCGTTGGTGCCTTTGGTAGGCATGGGGCCACCCAGGACTTAGCCCAAAGGGGAGTTGGTCGGAGTGGCCGGGAGAGCGTCATGGCAGTAGGACGGTTTTGTCAGAATGCTTTGGTCCACCCGAATGGGAGTGCGAGGCCAGGGTTCCATGGTGTGGGTACAATGTGCTAACCTCTGCAGAGTGTGTGTGTTAAATCTAACGATAGCGGCGCCCGAGGATATGGGCCCAGTTCGTAGTTGGTCACACTATGGGTCAACAGTAATAATAATAATTTGCTTAATAACAACCCCGGTTCGATGATGAAAGAGGTTGGTTGATATTTATGTGATCGAGAGAGGATCACTGTGGTATCGTGAATACCAACTTGTTGGATATTTGGGATGTTAAGGTCAACGGTAACGGTCAAGCTCCTTGTGGTCATGAATGATTACTATAGTATTGTTAATACCTAGCTTGATTGGATCTTGAGATGATCGTGTGATGTCCGCGATGGTAAGTGTGTGCAAGTGATGGTTACGATGTAACCCGAGCAGAGTAACTTGGTGCATGATAGTGTCATCATGTTGCATGCTAGTTTCATCATATTTATATGTTCATGCCATGATTATATTGTGCTAGCTGTATCATGTTATTCATGCCATGTTGTTCTGATGATATTATGTTAATCCTTGTTAACCTGTAATTGCCATGATATTGTTTGTCTTGATTGCTTTGGTTGCTGTGAGCTTGCAAGTACATTCAATGTACTGACCTGGCATGTCATGCCAGTTTGCAGGTCATGCCGGATATGATTGCTTGTTTTCCATGGATTCCTTGTTTGCGAGCTAGGATAAGCGTTCCAGCCAGAGTCCCTGCAGAGTGGAGTTCACCACCGCCGTCGTTGTTCCGCTGCTAGAGTCATTCCGCTACGTCGAGTTGTTCTGCTGCTTGCATGGAGCAATTGTGGCACGCGTAGTTTCGCTGTGCCGATGTGAAACCCTTGTACCCATATAGATTGTAATAAAGAGATGATTTGTTCTATGCTAAGCAGTGCCGTATTCCAGAAGGCTTCTCCTCGCTCTCTGGGCTAGAATACGGGGCGTTCCGGTTTCTCCGAGCCGGGGTGCCACAATCCCCAAGCTTAGATGCTTGAGACTTCTTGGAATATTAGCTTGGGATTCCTTGGGAATCCCCAAGCTTGAGCTTTGTGTATCCTTATTTCCTCTTATATCACGGTTTCCCTAAATCTCAAAAACTTCATCCACACAAAACTCAACAAGAACTCATGAGATAAGTTAGTAGAAACCAATGCAAAAACCTTATCATTCTCTAATGTAGCAAATAACTAAAATTATTATTAAACATTACATACTAAATGCCTCTGCGTATTTAACATTACTATCCTCAAATAGAATCATTAAACAAGCAAACATACGCAAACATAACAGCAATCCGCCAAACCAGTACAGTCTATAAAGAATGCAAGATTCATCATACTTCCCTAACTCCAAAAATTATGAGAAAAATACCACACTGTAGGAAATTTATCAGAGCTTATTTTTCAAAAAGTTTCAACAATTTATCATATTCTGACTTTTCTAGGGAAGTTTTGCAACAGCGGTAAACTTTCTGTTTTCAAACAGCAACAAGTATACTTGCAAAATAAGCATGGCAAAGGCTATCACTGCCAGTTTTATTGAAATAAAAGATGCAAAACATTATTCTAAATAACAGCAAGCAAATCCTAACAAAATAAATTGACGCTCCAAGCAAAACACATATCATGTGACGAAGGAAAACATAGCTCCAAGTGAGGTTACCGATAGTGTTGGAGACGAAAGAGGGGATGCCTTCCGGGGCATCTCCAAGCTTAGTTGCTTGGATCTTCCTTGAATATTACCTTGGGGGTTCCTTTAGCATCCCCAAGCTTAGGGTCTTGTCACTCCTTATTCTCCTCATATCAACATCTCATCCAAAACTTGAAAACTTCATTCACACAAAACTTAGCAGAACTTCGTGAGATAGGTTAGTATGATAAAGAGCAAAACATTGGTAATGTCAAAGACAAGATCCATAATTGTTTTCACACAATGCCTACTGTAGAATATCATTTCCACAATTTATATTGAGCAATATAAGCCATAGAAACAAGGAAACATGCAAACTATGCATTGAAAACAGAATCTATCAAAAACAGAACAGTCTGTAGTAATCTGTACTCAAACCATACTTATGCTACTCCCGAAATTATGAAACATATTGGACCACGTGATAAATTTGTATATTAATCTTCTGCAAAAATAATCAACTCAAGAGCACTCTTCTGTTAAAAATGAGAGTTATTTTCATGAGCGCAAAATTTTCTGTTTTTCAGCAAGATCAAATCAACTATCACCCAACATGATCCCAAAGGCTTTACTTGGCACTTTATTGAAACAAAATCAATAAAACATTATTAATAAAGTAGCCTAATCATGTGAACACACAAAAACAGTAGGTAAAAGTGTTGGGTTGTCTCCCAACAAGCGCTTTTGTTTAATGCCTTTTAGCTAGGCATGATGATTTCAATGATGTTCGCATAAAAGATAAAAGTTGAAACATAACAAGAGCATCATAAATCATAAGTTCCTCTCTCATAATAATTTTCAGTAGCATCATGAATAGATTCATCCATATAACCATCACATAAAGCATTCTTTTCATGATCCGAAAGCATGGAAGATTTATCACTCTTTATGGCATACATGTCATCATAATAATCATCATAAGTAGCAACTTTGTTCTCATCATAGTCAATTGAAACCTCTTCCAAAATAGTGGATGTATCATTAAATGATTTCATGACCTCTCCCAATCCACTTTCATCAATATTGTAATAATATTCAACACCCTCCAAAATAGTGGGATCACTACTACCTAGAGTTGACACTCTTCCAAACCCACTTTCATCATCGTAATCATCATAAATAGGAGGCATGATATCATCATAATAAATTTTGTTATAGAAAGTAGAAGGAATCAAAGGATCATATTCATTATGCAAAGCATCCCCAAGCTTGGGACAAGCATTATTTTCAGCAAATAAATCTTCAAACATTTCGTACTCATCAAGCATAGCATCCCCAAGCTTGTGGTTTTGCATATCATCATAATCATTCTTATCGATAGCATGAATGGCACCAATAGTACAACAAACATTATTATCATATTCTTTAAAGCAAGTGCCAAAAAGATTTTCAATATCATAAGAGACATCATTGTCTTCCCAATCATAATCATCACAACAAGTAGTAGGCATCACAAAATCATACTCAATATCATCATCCTCCATCAACATATTTTATTCACTTTCATGAGGCACAATGGTGATAGGAGCAATATTACTTGGGAGAGTTACCTTTTTACCTCTACGTTTTCTTCTTTTCTTTTTCTTCTTCACCACCTCACGTGTGGGTTTAATCAATTTTTTCAAGCTTCTTGTTGAAGAGAGTTGATTGGATAGGAAGCTCCTCCTCGTTACCTGATTCATCATAATAAACACTAGGAGGGTATTGGGAATATTTTCCCTTTCATTAGTACTCTCTTCATACTCTATTTGTTTTCTTGTCTTTAAATAGTTGGCAATATAAGGATTCTCAATGAATTTACCGCACAAAACATATAAATATCCTCTAGATCAAATTCAAGAATTCTATTGAGGTTAAATTTTGGAATACCCTTAGTTATACGTTTCATTTCTTCATACCCCAAAAGAAGACTAAGCTCTTTATGATGCTCAAGGGTAATCAAGTTATCAAAATTTTGGACACAATTTGATCGTGAAACAAATAGCATTGGAGATTTAATTGGCCATGTTCATTGCAAAGTTCACAAGGATGGCGAAAAATATTAAATCTTTCAGCACAATCGTCTAGCCTCTCTTGCAACTTTTTCGTTTCTAAATATTTATGCTTCTTACAAAATCTATCTTCCCTTTTTGGTGGGCGTGTGCACTCCCTTACTCCGCAAAAATTGACATTCTTATAGAAGACATCATTATCATGGCTAGTGCAATCATCGTTAGCATTTTGGATATTCAAAGAATTCATACTAACAACATTGCAATCATGCTCATCATTCATGCCAATCATTTTATTAAATTCTTCTTCTATCAATTGAGCACAATTTTCCGACCCATCATTTTCAAGAAAGATATTATAAAGATGATCAATAATATGATGCAACCTCAATTCCATTTTTTGTAGTTTTATTTTATGAACCAAACTATTGATAAAACAAGAAACTAAAATATTCAGTTGCAAGATCTAAAGATATACCTTCAAGCACTCACATCCTTGGCAACGGCGCCAGAAAAGAGCTTGATGTCTGCTACGCAACTTTATTCTTGTAGACACGTGTTGGGCCTCCAAGCATAGAGTTTTGTAGGACAGTAGCAATTTTTCCTCAAGTGGATGACCTAAGGTTTATCAATCCGTGAGAGGTGTAGGATGAAGGTGGTCTCTCTCAAACGACCCTGCAACCAAATACAAGAAATCTCTTGTGTCCCCAACACACCCAATACAATGGCAAATTGTATAGGTGCACTAGTTCAGCGAAGAGATGGTGATAAAAGTGTAATATTGATGGTAGAAATATATTTTTATAATCTGAATAAATAAAAACAGCAAGGTAGCAAATAGTAAACAGGCACAAAAACGGTATTGCAATGCTTGAAAATGAGGCCTAGGGTTCGTACTTTCGCTAGTGCAATCTCTCAACAATGCTAATATAATTGGATCATATAACCATACCTCAAAGTGCGATGAAGAATCACTCCAAAGTTCCTATCTAGCGGATAACATAAGATTAGATTGTTTGTAGGGTACGAAACCACCTCAAAGCTATTCTTTCTGTTCGATCTATTCAAGAGTTCGTACTAAAATAACATAAAGCTATTATTTCCGTTCGATCTATCCTAGAGTTTGTACTAAAATAACACCAAAGAAAATTTATATTCATAATACTCAATCCAACACAAAGTACATCAAAGAGTGCCCCAAGATTTCAACCGGAGAAACAAAAGACAAGAATGTGCATCAACCCCTATGCATAGATTATCCCAATGTCACCTCGGGAATCCGCGAGTTGAGTGCCAAAACATATATCAAGTGAATCAATACAATACCCCATTGTCACCACGAGTATTCAATTGCAAGACATATATCAAGTGTTCTCAAATCCATAAAAGTATTCAATGCGATAATAACGAAATTTCAAAGGGAAAAACTCAATTCACCACAACAAGATAGAGAGGGGAAAACACCATATGATCCGACTATATTAACAAAGCCCACGATACATCAAGATCATGACATCTCAAGAACACGAGAGAGAGAGAGAGTGAGAGAGAGAGGGAGAGATTAAACACATAGCTACAGGTACAAGCCCTCAACCCCAAGGGTGGACTACACCCTCCTCATCATGGTGGCCGCCGGGATGATGAAGATGGCCACCGGTGATGATCTCCTCCTCCAGAAGGGTGCCGGAATGGGGTCTAGATTGGATCTCGTGGATACAAAGGCCTTGCAGCAGCGGAACTTCTGATCTAGGGCTACCCCAAAGGGTTTTGGAATATTTGGGATTTTATAGGGCGAAGAAGGGGTGCGGGAGGCCACCGAGGTGGGCACAACCCACTTGGGCGCGCTTGGGGGCCCAGGTGCGCCCTAGTGGGTTGTGCCCCCCTCGAGGCAACCCCCAGGTGTTGCTCTGGCCCAGCCTGGGTGTTCTAGTCCATAAAAATTCTCCAAGGAGTTTCACGGTGTTTGGACTCCGTTCGATATTGATTTCCTGTGATGTAAAAAACAAGCAAAAAACAACAACTGGCACTGGGCACTGGGTCAATAGGTTAGTCCCAAAAATGATATAATGTTGCTATAAAATGGTTGTAAAACACCCAAGAATGATAATATAACAACATGAATACTTCATAAATTATAGATACGTTGGAGACGTATCATGGCCTGTTGATCATTAAAAGGAAGGACCCCTGAAGCTTCGAACCTCGGCGTAACCTATATGGAAACCTCTGAAGACTTGGCATGTACTTCAAGGATAGCTCAATTAATAGCCGACATGATGGCAATCGACCATGTGTGTAACCTAGGTACCCCCAGTGGATATATAAGCCAAGGGGTTTAGTCTGTAGAGGCACGATTGGCAGCCTTAGGGTTTAGAACACAATCATACGATCTCGAGGTAGATCATCTTTTACTCTGTACTCCATCACATCAATATAATCAAGCATGACGTAGGGTTTTACCTCTTCGAGAAGGCCTGAACCTGGGTAAACATCGTTTCCTGTTTCCCCCATGTTACCATTATTCCTAGACCACCATCTCGGGACCCTACCCGAGATCCACCGGTTTTAGCACCGATAGTGAGCGTCAGCTTTCTTCCCCTACATTGGGTAGTTTCAAGCTAGGGTTCTTGTGCCGTTGTTTGCGAACCAAGCATCCTCCATGACGCAATATTTGTTCACTGCCTTAGAGAGTTTGTTAAACGTTCTTAGCCATTGTCAGAATACGTCTTTTGGAATCCCTTCATCGTATACACTGAGGCAGAATGCCACTATGGCTTCCTAATCCGTCCAATTCAAAATTTTGTTTTTTCATAAACAATAAGCGCATCCAGAATTGTTGGGTCGTCTTGTTTGTACATTGTAAAATGAGAGTTATATCCTAGATGTCGGTTGGGCCCATTTAATCCAGGCGATACTCGACATGGGGGTGGGTGGGAGCGAAAATTTTGTTTCAATCCGATGTAACATCAGTCTCCTAGATTTCCCAAGGTCGATCTAACAATGGCATGGTAATTGTTGTGGGGCTTGGCTAGCCTGGCCGCCGTATTGCACCATAGGATCCGAGCACCATGCTTGGTCTGATAAGCGTGGTTTCCATCCCAAGCACGATATAACATTGGATCTTGGGTGGGGAGTGCCTGTTGTTCCTCAACCAGATCTAGAGTTGTGGAGGAGGAGATCGCGGGAAGGTGTGATCCGTCGGGCCCGTCGTCGAGATAATGGGTTGGAGTTTCAACCTTCTCCAAGAGTTCGGTTGAGGCGAAGTGTGGGAATTCTGGCATAAAACTTGTGTTGTCGCTGATCTAATCATCGATTGGTGACACCATTGAAGGAAATATACCCAAGAGGCAGTAATAAAGTTATTATTTATTTCCTTATTTCATGATAAATGTTTATTATTCATGCTAGAATTGTATCAACCGGAAACTTAGTACATGTGTGAATACATAGACATAACATAGTGTCCTAGTATGCCTCTACTTGACTAGCTTGTTAATCAAAGATGGTTACGTTTCCTAACCATAGACATGTGTTGTCATTTGATGAACAGGATCACATCATTAGGAGAATGATGTGATGGACTTGACCCATCCGTTAGCTTAGCATTATGATCGTTACAGTTTCATTGCTACTGCTTTCTTCATGACTTATACACGTTCCTTAGACTATGAGATTATGCAACTCCCGAATACCGGAGGAACACCTTGTGTGCTATCAAACATCACAACGTAAAAGGGTGATTATAAAGATGCTCTATAGGTGTCTCCGAAGGTGTTTGTTGGGTTGGCATATATCAAGATTAGGATTTGTCACTCCATGTTTCGGAGAGGTGTCTCTGGACCCTCTTGGTAATGCACATCACTATAAGCCTTGTAAGCAATGTGACTAATGAGTTAGTTGCAGGATGATGCATTACAGAACAAGTAGCCGGTAACGATATTGAACTAGGTATGATGATACCGACGATCGAATCTTGGGCAAGTAACATATCAATGACAAAGGGAACAACGTATGTTGTTATGCGGTTTGACCGATAAAGATCTTTGTAGAATATGTAGGAGCCAATATGAGCATCCAGGTTCCACTATCGGTTATTGACCAGAGATTGTGTCTCAGTCATGTCTACATAGTTCTCAAACCCGTAGGGTCCGCACGCTAAACGTTCGATCATGATTTGTATTATGAGTTATGTGTTTTGATGACCGAAGTTTGTTCTGAGTCCCGGATGAGATCACGGACGTGACGAGGAGTCTCGAAATGGTCGAGACATAAAGATTCATATATTGGAAGGCTACATTCGGACACTGGAATGGTTCGGGTCATTCCGGATAAGTTTC
>NC_041391.1:564348333-564361202 GCF_002162155.2 Triticum dicoccoides
TGGGCCTCATGGGCCTAGTAGTGGAAGAGAGGAGGCAGGCCAAGGAGTGGTGCATTCCCCCCTAGCACAAACCGAATTGGACTAGGGTTGGGGGGGTGGCCCCCATTTCCTTCTCTCCTCCTCCTCCTTTCCCCCTTCTCCTTGTGGGAATAGGAAAAGGGGGGCGAATCCTACTTGGAGTAGGACTCCCCCCCTTGGGCACGCCACCCTTGGCCGGCCTCCTTCTCCCTCCCTCCTTTATATACGTGGGGAGGGGGGCACCCTAGAACACATAAGTTGATCTTTTAGCCATGTGCGGTGCCCCCCTCCACAGTTACACACCTCGGTCATATCGCCGTAGTGCTTAGGCGAAGCCCTGCGTCGGTAACTTCATCATCACTGTGGCCATGCCATCGTGCTGACAGAACTCTCCCTCGGCTCAACTGGATCAAGAGTACGAGGGACGTCATCGAGCTGAACGTGTGCTGAACGCGGAGGTGTCGTACGTTCGGTACTTGATCGGTTGGATCAAGAAGAAGTTCGACTACATCAACCGCGTTATTGAAACGCTTCCACTTTTGGTCTACGAGGGTATGTGGACACACTCTCCCCTCTAGTTGCTATGCATCACCTAGATAGATCTTGCGTGATCGTAGGAATTTTTTTGAAATTACTGCATTCCCCAACAGTGGCATCCGAGCCAGGTCTATGCGTGGATGTTATATGCACGAGTAGAACACAAAGAGTCGTGGGCGATAATAGTCATACTGCTTACCACCAACGTCTTACTTTGATTCGGCAGTATTGTTGGATGAAGCAGCCTGGACCGACATTACATGAACGCGTTCATGAGACTGGTTCTACCGACGTGCTTTTGCACAAAGGTGGCTACCGGGTGTCTGTTTCTCCAACTTTAGTTGAATCGAGTTTGACTAGGCCGGTCCTTGTTGAAGGTTAAAACAGCACACTTGACAAAAATTGTTGTGGTTTTGATGTGTAGGTAAGAACAGTTCTTGCTAGAAGCCCGTATCAGCTACGTAAAACTTGCAACAACAAAGTAGAGGACGTCCAACTTGTTTTTGCAGGGCTTGTTGTGATGTGATATGGTCAAGACATGATGTGATATAGATTGTTGTATGAGATGATCATTTTTTGTAACAGAGTTATCGGCAACTAGCAGGAGCCATATGGTTGTCGCTTTATTGTATGAAATGCAATCACCATGTAATTGCTTTATTTTATCACTAAGCAGTAGCGATAGTCGTAGTAGCAATAGCTGGCGAGACAACAACGATGCTATGATGGCGATCAAGGTGTCAAGCCGGTGACGATGGAGATCATGACGATGCTTCGGTGATGGAGATCATGAGCACAAGATTATGATGGCCATATCATGTCACATATTTTGATTGCGTGTGATGTTTATCTTTTATGCATCTTATTTTGCTTAGTACGACGGTAGCATTATAAGATGATCCCTTACTAAATTTCAAGGTATAAGTGTTCTCCCTGAGTATGCATCATTGCTACAGTTCTTCGTGCTGAGACACCACGCGATGATCGGGTGTGATAAGCTCTATGTTCACATACAACAGGTGCAAGCCAGTTTTGCACATGCAGAATACTCGGGTTAAACTTGACGAGCCTAGAATATGCAGATATGGCCTCGGAACACTAGAGACCCAAAGGTCAAGCGTGAATCATATAGTAGATATGATCAACATAGAGATGTTCACCATTGAAATCTACTCCATCTCACGTGATGATCGTACATGGTTTAGTTGATATGGATCATGTGATCACTTAGATGGCTAGAGGGATGTCTATCTAAGTGGGAGTTCTTAATTAATATGATTAATTTAAATTTAATTTATCATGAACTTAGTACTGATAGTATTTTGCAAATTATGTTGTAGATCAATAGTTCGCATTGTAGCTTCCCTATGTTTTTATACGTTCCTAGGGAAAACTAAGTTGAAAGATGATAGTAGCAATGATGCGGACTAGGTTCATGTTCTGAGGTTTATCCTCATTGCTGCACAGAAGAATTATGTCCTTGATGCACCGCTAGGTGATAGGCCTATTGCAGGAGTAGATGCAGACATTATGAATGTTTGGCTAGCTCAATATGATGACTACTTGATAGTTTAGTGCACCATGCTTTACGGCTTAGAATCGAGACTTCAAAGACGTTTTGAACGTCATGGAATATATGAGATGTTCTAGGAGATGAAGTTAATATTTCAAGCAAATGCCCGAGTTGAGAGATATGAAGTCTCCAACAAGTTTTATTGCTAAAAGATGGAGGGGAATAGCTCAAGCAGTGAGCATGTGCTCAGAATGTCTGGGTACTACAATCTCTTGAATCAAGTGGGAGTTAATCTTCCAGATAAGATAGTGTTTGATAGAGTTCTCTAGTCACCATCACCAAGTTACTAGAACTTAATGATGAACTATAGTATGCAAGGGATGATGAAAACGATTCCCGAGCTCTTCATGATGGTGAAATCAACGAAGGTAGAAATCAAGAAAAAGCATCAAGTGGTTGATGATTAAACAAGATCACTAGTTTCAAGAAAAGGGCAAGGGAAAGAAAGGGAACTTCAAGAAGAATGCCAAGCAAGTTGTCACGCCCGTGAAGAATCCCAAAGCTGGACCTAAGCCTAAAACTAAGTACTTCTACTGCAAAAGAAATGGTCACTCAAAGCGGAGTTACCCCAAATATTTGGTGGATAAGAAAGGATGGCAAAGTGAACAGAGGAATATTTGATATACATGTTATTGATGTGTACCTACTAGTGCTCGTAGTAACCCCTAGTATTTGATACTTGTTCAGTTGCTAAGATTAGTAACTCAAAACAGGAGTTGCAGAATAAATAGAGACTAGTTGAGGGTGAAGGGACGATGTATGTTAGAAGTGGTTCTAAGATTGATATGATCATCATCACACACCCCCTATACTTTCGGGATTAGAGTTGAACCTAAATAAATGTTATTTGGTGTTTGCGTTAAATCATGAATATGATTAGATCATGTTTATTGCAACACAGTTATTCATTTAAGACAGAGAATAATTGTTATTCTATTTACATGAATAAAACCTTCTATGGTCATACACCCAATGTTGATGGTTTATTGAATCTCGATCGTAGTGATACACATATTCATAATATTGATGCCAAAAGATGCAAAGTTGATAATTATAGTGCAACATACTTGTGGCACTACCGTTTAGGTCATATTGGTGTAAAGCGCATGAAGAAATTCCATGCTGATGGGCTTTTGGAATCACTTGATTATGAATCATTTGATACTTGCGAACCGTGCCTTATGGGCAAGATGACTAAAACCCCGTTCTCCAGAACAATGGAATGAGCTAATGACTTATTGGAAATAATACATACTGATGTATGCGGTCCGATGAGTGCTGAGGCTCGTGGCAGGTATCATTATTTTCTGACCTTCACAGATGATTTGAGCAGATATAGGTATATCTACTTAATGAAACACAAGTCTGAAACATTTGAAAAGTTCAAAAAAATTCAGAGTGAAGTGGAGAATCATTGTAACAAGAAAATAAAGTTTCTACAAACTAGTCGTGGAGGTGAATATTTGAGTTACGAGTTTGGCCTTCATTTAAAACAATGTGGAATAGTTTCACAGCTCACACCACCTGGAACACCATAACGTAATGGTGTGTCCGAACGTCATAACCACACTTTATTAGATATAGTGAAATCTATGATGTCTCTTACCGATTTACCACTATCATTTTGGGATTATGCATTGGAGACATCTGAGTTCACGTTAAACAGGGCACCATCAAAATTGGTTGAGATAACACCGTATGAACTATGGTTTGGTAACAAACCTAAGATGTCGTTTCTTAAAGTTTGGGGCTGCGATGCTTATGTGAAAAAGCTTCAACCTGATAAGCTCGAACCCAAATCGGAGAAGTGCGTCTTCATAGGATACGCAAAGGAAACTGTTGGGTACACCTTCTATCACAGATCCGAAGGCAAGATATTCGTTGCTAAGAATGGATCCTTTCTAGACAAGGAGTTTCTCTCGAAAGAAGTGAGTGGGAGGAAAGTAGAACTTGATGAGGTAATTAACCTTCTCCCGAATTGGAAAGTAGTTCATCATAGAAATCAGTTCCAGTGATTCCTACACTAATTAGTGAAGAAGCTAATGATGATGATCATGAAACTTCAGATCAAGTTACTACCGAACCTCGTAGGTCATCCAGAGTACGGTCCACACTAGAGTGGTATGGTAATCCTATTCTGGAAGTCATGTTACTAGACCATGATGAACCTACGAACTATGAGGAAGCGATGATGAGCCCGGATTCCGCGATATGGCTTGAGGCCATGAAATCTAAGATGGGATCCATGTATGAGAACAAAGTGTGGACTTGCCCGATGATCAGCAAGCCATAAAAAATAAATGGATCTTCAAGAGGAAGACGGATGATGATAGTAGTGTTACTATCTACAAAGCTTGACTTGTCGCAAAAGGTTTTCGACAAGTTCAAGGTGTTGACTACAATGAGATTTTCTCAACTGTAGCGATGCTTAAATCCGACCAAATCATGTTAGCAATTGCCATATTTTATGAAATCTGGCAAATGGATATCAAAACTGCATTCCTTAAATGGATATCTTTGAGGAGAGTTGTATATGATGCAACCAGAAGGTTTTGTCAATCCTAAAGGTGCTAATAAAGTGTGCGAGCTCCAGCAATCCATCTGTGGACTGGTGCAAGCATCTCGAAGTTGGAATATACGCTTTGATGAGTTGATCAAAGCATATAGTTTTATACAGACTTACGGTGAAGCCTGTATTTACAAGAAAGTGATTGGGAGCACTACAGCCTTTCTGATAAGTATGTGTGAGTAACATATTGTTAATCGAAAATGATGCAGAATATTCTGGAAAGCATAAAGGAGAATTTGAAAGGAGATTTTTAAAGAAAGACCTCGTTAAAGCTGCTTAGATATTGGGCATCAAGATCTATAGAGATATATCAAGATGCTTGATAAGATTTTTCAATGAATACATACCTTGACAAGTTTTTGAAAGAGTTCAAAATGGACCGGTCAAAGAAAGGAGTTCTTGTCTGTATTACAAGGTGTAAAATTGAGTAAGACTCCAAGCCCGACCACAGGAGAAGATAGAAAGAGAATGAAAGTCATTCCCTATGCCTCAGTCATAGGTTCTATAAAGTATGCTATACTGTGTACTAGACCTATTGTGTACCTTGCCATGAGTTTGGCAAGGGGTACAATAGTGATCTAGGAGTAGATCACTGGACAGCGGTCAAAATTATCCTTAGTGAGGACTAGGGCTGGACTAATGAGCTACTCGACTCGTTAAGCTCATGATCGTTAAGCTCGCGATCGTTAAGCTCGTGATCGTTAAGCTCGTTAACTGTAACAAGCTCAAACTCTTGATAGGCTCGGTTTGTTAAATACTCATTAAGCTCGTGAGCGCCCACGAGTGCTCGTTAGAGTTGTAAACAGTACAGAAGCTAGCAAAATAGTAATGCAGCTGCCTTTGCCAAATTTATTCTTTACAAATAGTATCACATAATGCGACAACCAATAACTAGCAGCAACACACAATGACACAATTAAAAAACATTTGAATAGCAACATAGAGTGACAGCAACAATAAGCAGGGCCATACTTCATACACCATTATGGTTCAAACTTCATACTTCATGCACAATCACTAGGAGAACAACAACAATAAGTAGGGCCATTGACAAAGACAAGTCCAGGACTTCAAAAGACAAAGCAGTACATGGCTTAGGCACTCAACATAGGATCAAGTTTGATTAGTAGACTAGCAGTACATATTATATTAACTACTTTGCCACTTCAGCACGACACTTCATCAACATATATAAGGTCTTACATAACTAAAAATGACCAAAATAAAATGGTAGCTTCTAGCTGAGCAAATGCAAAGTAGCTCCTGCTCCTCACATAAGTTGGCTCATCAGTTCATCCATTTCATCTTCCTACATAGACATAGAGAAATTCACTAGTTATGATTCAAGCAAATAAACAACAGTACAATGCTACAGCAATACAATCACACTCAATAAAAATATGGGAGGCCTACTAGTTGCTTTCTATCGTATCTTCAGGAAATGGAATGAACTCGACATCGTCATCATTGCCTTCTTCCTACAAAGGTATGTGCAAATATGAAATTTGAGAAAACATTTACCAAGAATCTAAAGGTTACAAGAATATAATACACAGTAGAGAACAAGAAATATTACCGCTATAATTGTAGTCTTAAGCTGGTGTTCTTTTGATCCTTTGATGTAGCTAGAAGCACACACAAGTGCGTCAACCATGTTTGGGCTGAGAGAGCTACGATAGTCATCGAGAATTCTGCCGCTCATAGAGAATGTTGACTCCAATGAGACACTAGTTGCTGGTATAGTCAAGAACTTTTTTGCCATCTTTGCCATGATATGATATCTATGAGCATTCAACCTCCAACAATCAACTGCCTTGAAATTTGCATCTAGAATTGGATGGGTTTTTTCTTCATGGTAACTGGTCAATTCAGATTTAGATGGCTCTCAATTTGTCTCCTCTAGGAAGGACTGAAACCAACTTGACAATGAGAACATGGATGTACTTATTTGCCTACTACATACTGAACTATGTTCATTATTGTTGCTAGCCTCATTCTTGCGATTTTCCATCTCATAAGTAGCATAGAGATCAAAGAATTCAGATTCCATTTCCTCGGCCTCACTACTACCCTTCCCTTTACCATACATTTTCTTAAAACAGTAATCAAAAAGTTTCATCTTAAACCTAGGATCAAGAATGGTGGCAATGACCATGACATTGTTCTTTTCCCTTTTTTGGTTTTTCCCACTGTTTTCATTTCCCTCATCTTCACTATTGCTATCCCAATATTTATCAAACTTATCAAGCATTGCTTCTCCCATATTTTTCAAGTTTGCATTCGAACCCATGACATGCTCTATGATAGCAATCTTAACATTCCTGATATATGGATAAAAATGTTGGCAGTAGGATAGTTAGATCCTGATAGTACAGTTGTTACCTCGGCAAACGATTTCAAGATGGGTTGAATCTTCTCATATAATGCCCACTCTTTATCTTCAGGCTGCCATTTGTAGGTAGCATCTACCTCTGCATACTCTTTGAAAGCATCCCTATACACAGTGCAAGCCTCTACCATTCTGCATGTAGAGTTCTATCTAGTAGCAACATCCAGGCATAAACCTCTCCCAACTTCCATATTCAGAGACTTGCAAACCATCAACAATTTGTACATGCATGTTGGAGTTTTTTCAAATACTTGACAGTATCCCTAAGCTTATTGATCAAAGTTTGCAATAGAGCAATGCCATCATTCACTATCAAATTGACAATGTGCGCACAACAGTGAACATGGAAGTACTTAGGAATAAATTTAGCCGAGTTCCTAGAAATTATCTTGTCCATCAATCTCTTAGCAGCATTATCATTTGAGGAAGCATTATCCATAGTGGTTGTCATGATCTTATCTTCTATTTTCCATTCTTGGCAACACTCAAAAACTGTTTGAGCTATGACACTACCCGAGTGAGGTGGATCTAGCTCTATGAAGTTTAAAACACGACATTGCATGATCCAATCATCATCTATGTAGTGAGCAACCACAGCTAGGTATGAGAGAGTTTGGTTTGAAGTCCATAGATCACATGTCAAACTAATGCTTTCAACAGACTTTAGTTGCTTTTTAAGGATTTCTTTCTCGGAAAGATACACCTTCATGCATTCAGCTCTAATTTTCTTTCGACCAATAAACTTGTAGGACACATTCATATACTTCATGAGGATATTGAACCAAGCATGCTCTACCATCCTAAAGGGATAATCATGCACAATTATCATCTTTGTATGATGTTAACAACTTCTGCATGATTGTATTCATGGTTTACTATGAGAGATGCACCTGACTTTTCAGGATCAAAGTTGATTGTACTTGATTTAGTTGTCTTCCCTTCTTGTTTAGATAGACCGAACAAACATCTTTATGCCTATTGAGGCTAGTAGTTGACCCCCAGGAGTATCAATGAACAGAAACACATCTTCCTGGTGCATTAAGTAGTAAGTGATACTAATAACATGTACAAAATAGAAGTCAGGACATTTACTTACTAGAATTGTTCTGCATTTAAGTAGTATTTTTTACCATATAAAATAGAAGTCAGAACTTAGAACCTGTACAAAATTTAGGAAATCAAATTGTAAGATTCCCACAATCATTCAGCAATGGTACTTCAGCATAGGTATTTTCGCAGACTAACCTTAATCTGGTGCATGTGTCAGTGTGTGTGTGATGAAGTATTTCACCTAACTACACAGGTATTTATACAATCAATTAACAACAGTCTACACTGGTATTTCAGCAGATTCGCAAGTACTAACTAGGGCATCAAAGATTCAAAGTATATGCTAATATGAACTGGAATGTAATAGAAAATAAAAATAAGAGTGTGAGATAAACAATCTCCCCGGTCCTAACCCACCACCGACGGCATCAGCGTCAGAGCATGTAGGTGATGTCGCCTCCTCTGCTCTTGGGTGCCTTTCTCCTTGCGCTTGCTGCCGAGGCCGAGAAGGCTTTGCTGCCGTCGAAGGAGACTCCCGTGATGCTGAATCGAAGGCCGAAGTCCTCTTCCTCAACAACTTCTTTCGGACCTTAGACTCTATGCTTGGAGTGCCAACTACAGCCGATGGTAGCTCGTGCCATTCCATGGGGACGTAGATGGAGATGGCGGAGGCGGGCTAAAGTAGTCACCGGCGGCCGCTGGAGAAGAGAAGGAAGCAGAGCCGCACCACCACGCCATGGTCAAAGACCTAAACCTAGTCGCTGCCCTGCTGCTTTTCTCCCTTTCCGATCTCTCTGTAGTCTGTATTCTATAGTCTCCTCGTCTCCTCCTCTGGTCTCTTCGTAACTCGTAAGTAGGCCGCGACTGACCAGATTCCCACGATGCGAAGCCGAGGAGGTGGGGTGGGTTGTGGCATGTGGGCCGGGCTGAGCACTAGGCATTTTTCATCTAGTAACAAAACTAAAAATTAGTGATGTACAAATAAACAAGCGAAATGAGCTACTCGTGATACTCGCGAGCTAGCTCGTTAAGCTCGTTTATATTAACGATCTAAAAGTGTTGTTCATCTCGGCTCACTAACTAACTAGCACGAGCCTTAATGAGTCGAGCTTCCGACTGCTCATTAAACTCGCGAGTAACGAGCTTTTTGTCCAGCCCTAGTGAGGACTAAGGAAATGTTTCTCAGTTATGGGGGTGATAAAGAGTTCGTCGTAAAGAGTTACGTCGATGCAGCTTTTACACCGATCCAGATGACTCTAAGTCTCAATCTGGATACATATTGAAAGTGGGAGCAATTAGCTAGAGTAGCTCCATGCAGAGCATTGTAGACATAGAATATTTGCAAAATACATACGACTCTAAATATGACAGACCCATTGACTAAACTTCTCTCACGAGCAAAACATGATCACACCTTAGTACTCTTTGGGTGTTAATCACATAGCGATGTGAACTAGAATATTGACTCTAGTAAACCCTTTGGGTGTTGGTCACATGGCGATGTGAACTATGGATGTTAATTACATACAGATGTGAACTATTGGTGTTAAATCACATGGCAATGTGAACTAGATTATTGACTCTAGTGCAAGTGGGAAACTGAAGAAAATATGCCATAGAGGCAATAATAAAGTTATTATTTATTTCCTTATTTCATGATAAATGTTTATTATTCATGCTAGAATTGTATTAACCGAAAACTTAGTACATGTGTGAATACATAGAGAAAACATAGAGTCCCTACTATGCCTCTACTTGACTAGCTCGTTAATCAAAGAAGGTTATGTTTCCTAACCATAGACATGTGTTGTCATTTGATGAACGTGATCACATCATTAAGAGAATGAAGTGATGGACATGACCCATCCGTGAGCTTAGCATTATGATCGTTACAGTTTCATTGTTATAGGTTTCTTCATGACTTATACTGTTCCTTGGACTATGAGATTATGCAACCCCCGAATACCAGAGGAACACCTTGTGTGCTATCAAACGTCACAACATAAAAGGGTGATTATAAAGATGCTCTACAGGTGTCTCCAAAGGTGTTAGTTGGGTTGGCATAGATCAAGATTAGGATTTGTCACTCGTGTTTCGGAGAGGTATCTCTGGGCCCTCTCGGTAATGCACATCACTATAAGCCTTGCAAGCAATGTGAATAATGAGTTAGTTGCGGGATAATGCATTACGGAACGAGTAAATAGACTTGCCGGTAACGAGGTTGAACTAGGTATGATGATACCAACGATTGAATCTCGGGCAAGTAACATACCGATGACAAAGGGAGCAACGTATGTTGTTATGCGGTTTGACCGATAAAGATCTTTGTAGAATATGTAGGAGCCAATATGAGCATACAGGTTCCGCTATTGGTTATTGACCGGAGATGTGTCTCGGTCATGTCTACATAGTTCTCGAACCTGTAGGGTCCGCACGCTTAACTTTTGATGACGATTTGTATTATGAGTTATGTGTTTTGATGACCGAAGTTTGTTCGAAGTCCCGGATGAGATCACGGACGTGACGAGGAGTCTCGAAATGGTCGACACATAAAGATTCATATATTGGAAGGCTACATTCGGACACCGGAATGGTTCGGGTCGTTTCGGATAAGTTTCGGAGTACCGGGGGTTACCGGAACCCCCCCTGGGAAGTTATTGGGCCTCATGGGCCTAGTAGTGGAAGACAGGAGGCGGGCCAAGGAGTGGCGCCCCCCCCCCCTAGCCGAAACCAAATTGGACTAGAGTTGGGGGGCGGGCCCCACTTTCCTTCTCTCCTCCTCCTCCTTTCCCCCTTCTCCTTGTGGGAATAGGAAAAGGGGAGGGGGGCGAATCCTACTTGGAGTAGGATTCCCCCCCTTGGGCGCGCCACCCTTGGTCAGCCTCCTCCTCCCTCCCTCCTTTATATACATGGGGAGGGGGCACCCTAGAACACATAAGTTGATCTTTTAGCCGTGTGTGGTGCCCCCCTCCATAGTTACACACCTCGGTCATATCGTCGTAGTGCTTAGGCGAAGCCCTGCATTAGTAACTTCATCATCACCATCGCCACGCCGTCATGCTAATGGAACTCTTCCTCGGCCTCAACTGGATCAAGAGTACGAGGGACGTCATCGAGCTGAATGTGTGCTCAACGTGGAGGTGACGTACACTCGGTACTTGATCGGTTGGATCGCGAAGAAGTTCGACTACATCAACCGCGTTATTGAAATGCTTCCGCTTTTGGTCTATGAGGGTACGTGGACACACTCTCCCCTCTCGTTGCTATGCTTCACCTAGATAGATCTTGCGTGATCGTAGGATTTTTTTTGAAATTACCACATTCCCCAACAACCATCGAGCCGCTTCGACTACCCAGAGGGACCTATATGGGCCACCAATGATGGAGTCAAATTCGGCAGATTTTGGGTAGGGGGTCTCAATCAGGTAACCTTGGCCATATGGTAACATAACACATCAGACACCGATGTTTACCCAGGTTCAGGCCCTCTTGAAGAGGTAAAACCCTACATCCTACTTTGTTGTATTGATTGTGGATGGGGTACAGAGTATAGGTGATCTACCACAAGATCATATGAGAATGAATGTGTCCTCTACATCCCCGATACATAGGTTTATATAAATACCGGGGTACCTAGGGTTTACAGATAGGTTGGTTGAGTCTAGGGTGTATGCGCTATGGACTACCTCTGGATCTTGTAGTTCATGCCAAGTCTTTGGGCCATTCCTTCATGTTATTCTTGGACCAGATGAACGAGGCCCACCTGTTGATGAGTTTAGGGGGCTCCTCGGCCCAGCCCAATGGACCAGCAACTGACATGCCGAGCACCCCCTAATCTAGGACCCGCCAAGTTGTACTGGTTTTTCATCTCTACTAAGAATGTTCAGTCCTAAGAGGGTACTCCTTTCAAATTATGGCCGACCGAGAGGGGCATGACACTTTCGTCATATAGGGCTCAAAAGGGGTGGCCTAGAGGTTGGATTGGTAGCTGATGGGGGTGAAACTTCCCAAGAGTAATCCTCCAACCATTTCCTTGTTATTCTTTTCATCATCATGTCATCATATCATTGCATTGTACAACTTAAATGCCACACTAGAAAGTTCTACAAACAATTTTTGGGAAGTCAAATGCTATTTATTAAAAATCTGTTTCCATTTTGAAAGTCATATTCATAGGCTACCATAATCATTTCACCATTTTTATCCAATTCTATCTTGCACCTCTAGTTCAAATCAATTTGAATTCATACTTCTTCAAAATAGATGGAATCAGTTTTGTTGGCCTAAGTATTAATAACAAAGCATGCAAATAATATTGCATATTTTATGTCACTTTTATTTGTTTTATTCTTTTCCCTTCTTCCTTTTTATTTTTCTGTAATAAAAAATAAAAAAAGAGAAAGAGAGGATCCACTTACCGACTTACCTGTTCACAACCCAATTGCCGGCCCAACCCACGGTAGTGAACGCCCACTTGCACCACGCCGATGTCGATGACAACATGCGCAACACCATGATCTACCCCCTCCACAAAGCTACTAGGGCACCCTAGGGTTTCCCCATCTATCCACCGCCACCAGGTGAGGTCTCCTACCTGAGCCACATACCCATCGCGTTATTCCTGCCACCTCAACTGTCGGCGTTCTGGGAACGGGGGTACCTAGATCTGCCTGCCTGCAGCCCATGGTGTGGCTCCCTCGACAGCCTGGTACGGCTTAGCGGTAGGGTGTCCA
>NC_041391.1:564361322-564366470 GCF_002162155.2 Triticum dicoccoides
GGACGACACCAAGACTTTCCAATGGAGCAGCTCCCCGAGCCTGCCTCCCTAGGAGCGGAGATTTCTATGCAGGTACCCAGCCTCACGAGGCTGCAATGACGTAAGCCATGATGACCATAGCCAAGCGGGCGCCAGCGGGCGCAGAGGAGACCGCTTCCCTTTCGGTGCTAAGGGATCAAGGACGAGCGCGGGTTCCCGAGGAATCCCCCAAAGGTTTGGCTAGTGCCTATAAGGGGAGGACAGAGTAAAGGCATCATGGGGAGACAAACAAGATTGAGGGAGGCCTAGCTGGGATTCGGTGCCTCCCCAGGACAGGACGGCACCGTCCCCAGGCTGGTAGGAAGAAACCGGAGGGCAGGTGCGGATGGTGACGCTGCCAGAAGCCCAGCCGGTGACGATGGTGCTGTCGGCGAGCACGCCTCGTCGGAGCGGTCGTCCTCGCCCTTGATGCATCATGGGTTGCCGCCGTATTCCTCACCGTTGTTGCTCAAAGCCCCCGCCATGGCGGCTGAAGCGGACATCGGGCACTTTGGAGGGCCCCGCAGAGAGCATGGTCATCTCCAATGACCCAAAGCAAGAAGTATGCCATCCTATGAAGAAGCATGCACGGGCACAAGGAACCCGCCCACACGCAAGACATGCAGGACCCCGAAGGGAGGGATCTGCCGCTAACAATGACAAGCCACCCCCGCAATCTCCATTTGACATCACAAAAAAGGGGGGATAGGCCATGGTTTACTACCATGCCTTGCGTCCATTATGGGCTCCGACATGGTGTCGCTCATGTAACCTCTCACGAAATTTGAAGCTCCAGGCAGCCCGGCGGCGAGCACACCAGAGTCGCTACCTCCAGTGCTACCATCGCGCCGCCCGCGCGCCCCCTGAGGCCCGTGCAGAGACAGGAGAGGGGCCCATCCCCCCCTCAAAGGCGTGGCCACAACCCTTGACTCCCCGGACATCAACATGAGCATTCAGCATCATCGACCCCAAGCTAGGGCCCGGGGCTTGACCCCGGGCTCTCCCTTTCAACATAACCAGAAGAGAGCAGGGAATGGAGGGCGAGAGGTGCGTGGGTGAATATTTCCGCTCCCTCTTGCCCCTCTTTTATAGGCGGACCGGGGCTGGTGGCTGATCCCCCCAGCGGGTAACCGCCGCCCTCCTCCGCCAATTGAAGAAGACCGGGCCCCTTCCTTGACGCTCTCCCACACCATGCGCCTCCGTTACCTACCCCACTCAATGCATGCAGCATACGTGCCCAGGGATAAGGGCGTGGTGGAGGAGTGAATTGGCAGTTACTCGCCCGTGCATTAAAGTCATTCACGGGCCATTACAAGGATGGCCCCACTGAAATTGGCATTACGCGGCGCACGGGAGAACCAGAAACTGAACTAGGCACAGGTTAATGAAGAAGCAAAGAAGATCTTAGAAGACAAGCATGTGCACTTGTTAGGGCCTACCCCGATGACGCCCGACAGCACGTTCGAGCCAGGAACCGGGGCTCCTGTTGGTGCAACAAACCCTGGGTCTGTTGCCTAGACTGTGCACATGCCTAAAAGAGCAAAGTTGCAACATCCAAGACAAGGCCAAGCTGAAGAGATCAGCTCTTTGAGAAATCAGAGGACAGATCAAGAAGACCAAGTCAAGCCAAAGGAAGCAAGATACCATTAAAGGAAAACCTCCCTTGCCGGGCAGGCGAGCCTGGCGAGGTCAATGTTACCCCAGAAGAAAACCTCAAGACCGTCCGGGCAGGCCTACCGAGCACAACGAAGGCAAACCACCCCGCCAAGGCTCCACCTCTCCACCTTGCAGCGGCGCAAGTCATCGATCGGTGCGGTGTCGAGCCCCCAAGTGACTAAGTGGTTGTTTCTAGCCACATGGCAGCCACTTCCTACGGAAGACACCTCCAAATGACACCCATCCAGCGATGTGTCAAGCAGATAGGCTAGAAGGTGGCAGAACAACCCATAAAGGCTTTCCGGGCATTCCACGATGTGACACTAAGCAACACATTTAATGTGCTATGCCCTGTCTATAGAGTTAGGTATAACATCACTATTCGCTATCTAATCGGTGCATAATGACTGGTTTGCCATTGTGGTGACCCTTTGATCTATAAATGGAGGCCCATGGCAACCATAGAAGGGACTCGGACCCCTGTACGCTCATATGCGCGTAGCTACTCTCACCTCAAGGCAATCCTGTTGGGCAAGAGCACTTCATTTTCCACCACCATCCACCATCAATCCACCAAAGCAGGAGTAGGGTTTTACGCCTCGCGGCGGCCCGAACCTGGGTAAAACTGCCTGTGTGATCTCTGCCGTGCTGCACAACGTTCTCTGCTCTTTGTGCAACGTGCTCATCCCCTTGTCGAACCACAAGGGGCTCGTGGCCCCATAGGTGGCTGTGGTTTCCCATGAAAATTTCCATCGGGTGCAACAAGATCAAGACCACGAGCTCGACATGACGGATGTCATCACCGAGCCCACCCCTGTGTCACGAGCAGAAGCTTTGCAAGCAAAGACCACCTTTCGTCGAGATAAGATGTACCACTTGTCCCCTTTCAAATTGGCCACTGTGGGATCCCTTCCCACCTAAGTTTTGAGGGAAGAGGACCGAGGCCACTATAAATATAGGTTAGCCACCACTGTAGAGAGGGAGAGATCTTTTCCACCCTCACCACCATAGCCCTCGCGAGGCTATTCATAATATGTACTTGTTCACCCTCAGCCCCTCGTGAGGCCAATCCACCACAAAGCAGGAATAGCGTTTTACACCGCAAGGTGGCCCAAACCTGGGTAAACTGTTGTGTTCATCTTCTTCTCCACTCGAGCCCGCATCTAACGAGGCTAGGCTGTAGGGCGACGATCTTGAGACTTGAGAGGTTGAGATCTTCGCATAGGCCCCAGAGTTCGAGCCTTCTTGGGCCTGCGGAGCACTGAATCCGACATTTGGCGTGCCAGGTAGGGGTGTATCATTACTGACAATCGCTCCCAATTTACAAGCAACCTCTTCAAGACATATTGCACTAACCTTGGAACGCAGATATGCTACGCTTCGGTGCCGCATCCATGGAGCAACGGCCAGGCTGAGCGCGCCAACACGGAGATCCTGAGGGGCCTCAAGGCAAGGAGCTTCAGGAAGAGGCTTGAGGCCCGCGGCAGGGGTTGGCTCGGTGAGCTTCAGTCCGTGTTGTGGTCCATCCGCACGACTGCAACTAAGAGCCCACCGGCAAGACCATGTTCTTCCTCGTCTACGGGGCTGAGGTGGTCCTCCCGCACGAGGTCAAGCATCACTCCCCGTGGGTCCTGGCATTCGATGAGGCGCGTCAGGATGCCTCGCAAGGAACGGATCTCGTGCTCGGGGAGGGAGCCTATCGCCAAGCCTCACTCCGCTCGGTGAGGTACCAGCAGGTGGCTCGGCATTACCACTGCCGCAACATCTGCTCCCGGACCCTTGAGGTGGGAGACCTCGTCCTGAGGCGGGTCCTTTCCAGGGAGGGCCTTCACAAACTCTCGCCCATGTGGGAGAGCCCGTTCAGGGTCACCCGCATCTCCAGGCCTAGTGTTGTATGCCTGGATGCGTAGGACGGGGTCCCCATCCAGAATGCTTGGAACATCCAACATCTCCAGAAATTCTACCCATGACACTCTCACGTAATAATGAGTGGGGTTGTACACGCCACGGAGTCTCTTGAGCGCCGCCCCTGGGCCTCATAGGGGCTCCCACCCACGCCCAAGTGGAAGCGCCATGCTCCGCGCCGGCGGACGACACAGACAAACAACGACTATGCCCACACCAAGTGGAGGCCTCATGCTCCGCGTTGGTGGGAAGACTAGCCTAGGTTCCGGATGCGGCTGTTCTTTGCTTTCTCTTGTAACCAAAAATTTGCTATTTCTTGAAATGAAGTTTGAAGTTTCAACGTATTTATTTGAATGGAGGGTCGGAATTTTTTATTCTTGCGGCGTTTCCCCTTTTCAATCTTGTTTTCGGAGGAAGTAACAGTGGCCCATTGCTCCCTCCCTCGCGTCTCGTGAGTGGGGGCTGGGCACAGTGTTGTACTCAGGGCACACCCAGTGACGTTGTCACAATGACTGCCAATCCACCCGCACGCACATCTCGCCAAGGCCTTGGCCTTGGACCCTTGTGCAACACTCCTGAGCGAGCCAATAGGCAAGTGTGATTCCCGATCCCTGGTGAGGGAGTTCCGGACTAGGGGGTGTCCGGATAGCCGAACTATCATCATCGGCCGGACTCCAAGACTATGAAGATACAAGATTGAAGACTTCGTCCCGTGTCCGGATGGGACTTTCCTTGGCGTGGAAGGCAAGCTTGGCGATACGGATATGTAGATCTCCTACCTTTGTAACCGACTTTGTGTAACCCTAGCCCTCTCCGGTGTCTATATAAACCGGATGGCTGTAGTCCATAGGACGAACAACAATCATACCATAGGCTAGCTTCTAGGGTTTAGCCTCCTTGATCTCGTGGTAGATCCACTCTTGTAACACACATCATCAATATTAATCAAGCAGGACGTAGGGTTTTACCTCCATCAAGAGGGCCCGAACCTGGGTAAAACATCGTGTCCCTTGTCTCCTGTTACCATCCGCCTAGACGCACAGTTCGGGACCCCCTACCCGAGATCCGCCGGTTTTGACACCGACATTGGTGCTTTCATTGAGAGTTCCTCTGTGTCGTCACCGATAGGCTCGATGGCTTCTTCAATCATCATCAACGACGCAGTCCAGGGTGAGATCTTCCTCCCCGGACAAATCTTCGTATTCGGCGGCTTTGCACTGCGGGCCAATTCGCTTGGCCAACTGGAGCAGATCGAAAGCTACGCCCCTGGCCGTCAGGTCAGATTTGGACGTTTGAACTTCATGGCTGACATCCGCGGGGACTTGATCCTTGATGGATTCGAACCACAGCCGAGCGTGCCGCACTGTCGCGGCGAGCATGATTTAGCTCTGCAGCCGGACAGTACCCTGGAGGCCACACTCGAAACCGCTCCGATCTTCGATTCGGAGCCAGCTGCGCAGATCGAGGACGGATGCCTAGACACTGCCTCGGAGGCTGCAACCTCTACGGCGATAGAGCCGAACACTGACTTTGTCCCTCATAAAGCTCGTGACTCCGAGGTGCCGGACT
>NC_041391.1:564366594-564399269 GCF_002162155.2 Triticum dicoccoides
ACCGCGGCGGACATCTTTCAACACTCACCTTTCGGCGACATCTTGAGTTTGCTAAAGTATCTCTCGTTATCAGGAGAGCCCTGGCCGGACTGCGGTCAAGACGGTTGGGATGCGGACGACGAAGAAATTCAAAGCCCACCCACCACCCACTTGGTAGCCGCTGTCGACGATTTAACCGACATGCTAGACTACGACTCCGAGGACATCGACGGTATGGACGGCGATGCCGGAGACAACCAAGAACCAGCGCCTACGGGGCACTGGACAGCCACCTCATCATATGACATATACATGGTGGATATCCCGAAAGATGGGAATGGCGAAGGAACAGAGGAGGATGACCCCTCCAAAAAGCAGCCCAAGCGCCGGCGTCAGCGGCGCCGCTCTAAATCCCACCACAGCAAGAATGAAGACTCCGGCACCGGAGACAATAATACACCGGACAGTGCCGAAGACAACCCACTCCAGCAAGATGCAGCACAGGAGGACGAAGACGCCAGCCCTTATGAAGGAGCGGCAGAAGAAGAGGCAGAGGATTATACGCCTCCCTCCGGAGACGAAGCGAGCCTCGACGATGACGAATTCGTCATGCCTGAGGATCCCATCGAACAAGAGCGTTTTAAACGCAGGCTTATGGCCACGGCGAACAGCCTCAAGAAAAAGCAGCAACAGCTTAGAGCTGATCAGGATCTGCTAGCCGACAGATGGACTGAAGTCCTCGCGGCCGAAGAGCATGAGCTCGAACACCCTTCCAAAAGCTACCCTAAACGCAAGCTTTTCCCCCGGTTAGAGGAGGAGGCTTACGAACCCGCATCACCAGGAGACAATACGGCTGACCGACCACCCCGTTGTCGCGACAGAGAGGCCTCTAGGCCCTTCACTAGACCCGTACCCCGGCATCGCTCGAAAAGCACACGGCCACAGGGGAACAGTACGGACTTGCAAGATATATTGGAGGATAAGGCAAGACAATCAAGATCGATCTATGGATCACGTGGGCGTCCCACGATACGTGACGACAACTGTCGCGCCGGACACAGTAAGTCCGGCCGGGCCGAACAAAATAGACCAAGCTCCCTTGAGCTCCGTCGTGATATCGCCCAGTACAGAGGCGCTGCACACCCACTATGCTTCACAGATGAAGTAATGGATCATCAAATCCCCGAAGGGTTTAAACCCGTCAATATTGAATCTTATGATGGCACAATAGACCCCACGGTTTGGATCGAAGACTATCTCCTTCACATCCACATGGCCCGCGGTGACGATCTTCACGCCATCAAATACCTCCCCCTCAAGCTTAAAGGACCAGCCCGGCATTGGCTCAACAGCTTGCCAGCAGAGTCAATTGGGAGTTGGGAGGACCTGGAAGCCGCATTCCTCGATAACTTCCAGGGCACTTATGTGCGACCACCAGACGCTGATGACCTAAGCCACATAATTCAGCAGCCAGACGAATCGGCCAGACAATTCTGGACACGGTTCTTAACCAAGAAAAACCAAATCGTCGACTGTCCGGATGCGGAGGCCCTCGCGGCCTTCAAGCATAACATCCGCGACGAGTGGCTTGCCCGGCACCTGGGACAGGAAAAGCCGAAATCCATGGCAGCCCTCACATCACTCATGACCCGCTTCTGCGCGGGTGAGGACAGCTGGCTAGCACGCAGCAACAACCTCAGCAAAAATTCTGGCAGTCCAGATTTCAAGGACCGAAATGGAAGGCAGCGTCGTAACAAAAACAAATGCCGCATTAACGGCGACAATAGTGAGGATATGGCAGTCAATGCCGGATTCAGAGGCTCTAAACCCGGTCAGCGGAAAAGCCATTCAAACAAACTACTCCGGGTCCATCCAATTTGGACCGAATACTCGACCGCTTGTGCCAGATACACGGCACCCCCGAAAAGCCAGCTAACCATACCAACAGGGACTGTTGGGTATTCAAGCAGGCAGGCAAGTTAATTGCCGAAAACAATGACAAGGGGTTGCATAGCGACGACGAGGAAGAGACCCGACCGCCAAACAATAGAGGACAGAAGGGTTTCCCCCCACAGGTGCGGATGGTAAACATGATATACGCAACGCACATACCCAAAAGGGAGCGGAAGCGTGCACTCAGGGATGTCTACGTGATGGAGCCAGTTGCCCTGAAGTTCAATCCATGGTCCTCCTGCCTGATCACTTTTGACCGAAGGGACCACCCCACCAGCATCCACCATGGCGGATTCGCCGCATTGGTCTTAGACCCAATCGTCGATGGATTTCACCTAACAAGAGTCCTGATGGACGGCGGCAGCAGCCTGAACCTGCTTTACCAGGATACAGTGCGCAAAATGGGCATAGACCCCTCAAGGATTAAACCTACCAAAACGACCTTTAAAGGCGTCATACCAGGTGTAGAAGCCAATTGTACAGGCTCAATTACACTGGAAGTGGTCTTCGGATCCCCGGATAACTTCCGAAGCGAAGTTAATCTTCGACATAGTCCCGTTCCGCAGCGGCTATCATGCCTTGCTCGGACGTACCGCATTTGCAAAGTTCAATGCGGTGCCGCACTACGCATACCTCAAGCTCAAGATGCCAGGCCCTCGAGCAGTCATCACGGTCAACAGAAACACTGAACGTTCTCTCCGCACGGAGGAACATACAGCGGCTCTCGCGGCAGAAGTGCAATGCAGCCTCTTAAGGCAATTCTTGAGTCTGGCCTTTAAGCGGCCGGACATAGCTAAGCGCGCCCGGAGTAACTTACAACAAGACCACCTGGCATGTTCCGAGCACGCGTAGCAGTGCGGCCCCAACCCCAGCCCCTGCGAAATATCAAAGCAGGTCCTTCGCGTACACCATTACGCTCCGAAGATACCATGGGCATGGGGAGAGGGGCACGACCACGATAAGCCCAGACTGCGGCTCAACCACACCAGGGGCTCTCAAGTGTGTCGTTCTTTTTTCTTTTCTTTTTACCTTTTATTTTTTACCCACATGACTCCGTTTGTCAGAGGCCCTGTCCGGCAGCAGACCTGCCGAACTCATGATGCAACAGCCAGGGAAGGATAAAGGCTACAACGAATATATAGGTGGTCTCCATTATGAGCATTTTTATACACCAATCTGCAGCCTACCCCTGGAGGGGGACATGTTTAACAGTCCCATCCCTTGCTTATCACACTATTTGTATCGTTCTACATTCATAGCAGCACTTATTGAATAAAACAATGCAGCACCTTTTTGCTTATAATTGCATTTCTTTTTCATACATATGTTCATTCACGGCATGTTGCATCCGTACACTTTGGTACAGCTAATATACACCAGGGGCTTATGTTTCCCGCATTATGGTGTGATGAGTCCGAACACTTTCACAAGTGCGGCACCCCGAACTTATAGCACTATATGCATCGGCTCCGAATCATGTCTTGGGTCAATAGTTGGGTTTGCCCGGCTCCCATGTTTTGGTGCCTTACATTCCGTTGTATCGGCTAAGGTAGCACTGGGAGAACCACTGCGATTGCGCCCCAGTTGAGCTGGGTTAACGCCTCAGTGCAAAAAGCTAAAACTGACCGTCATGATGAGGCGAGAGCCGGTCGCTGTTCGAGAGGTTTTTTGCGAGTCCTTAAAGACTTATGCCGCTTAGAGCGAGGAGCCGGATACTGTCCGGCCAAGGCGTGGATAGCGCCCCAAATTCGGCCTTCCGAAGACTAGGGGCTTCGCCGAAATTTAAAATTATAGAATTCTATGGCTAAGTGAGAGTGTTCAAGCATTATAAGTCTGGTTCCCTTGTTCGCTGTGTTGAGCGCCTCCCTAGATGGACCCAAAAATGGGAACAAGAGCGCTCAAATTTATTCCGAACACCCCAGCACTCGTGGCATGGGGGCTGAAGCCGATGACTTGCCATCTCTCAGATTTGATAAACAGCCGCACAGAAGGTAATATTTTAAATTAACAAGCGTTGCTTAGCACATATGAACTAAGTTTTCAGCGCACAGGATAACAAAATGCGAGTCTACTCAAATATTACATCTTTGGAGCACTCACCCGCAATAATGCGGGCGCCCTTCAGCACACTCTTATAATACATCTCGGGCGTGCGATGCTCCTTGCCCTCTGGTGGCGGGTCCGTCACGAGCTTCTGGGCATCCATCTTGCCCCAGTGCACCTTTGCGCGGGCAAGGGCCCGACGGGCACCCTCAATGCAAGCGGAGTGCTTGATGACTTCAACCCACGGGCACGCATCCACCAGCCGCCGCACCAGGCCGAAGTAGCTCCCAGGAATGGCCTCCTTAGGCCACAGCCGAACTATGAGGCCCTTCATGGCCTGTTCGGCTGCCTTGTGGAGCTCGACCAGCTGCTTCAGCTGGTCGCTAAGGGGCACCGGATGTCCGGCCTCAGCATACTGAGACCAGAAGACCTTCTCCGTCGAGCTCCCCTCCTCGGCCTGGTAGAATGCGGCAGCATCGGACACGCTGCGAGGAAGATCTGCGAACGCTCCTGGAGAGCTCCGAATTCGGGTAAGCAACAGGTAATTAACACTCACATGCTTACTTTGCATGAAAAATGCCTTACCCGTTGCTATTGTCTTCACCGCCTCAATCTCCTGGAGAGCCTTGTAGGCTTCGGCCTTAGCGGCCTTGGCACTCTCAAGAGCCGTTGCAAGCTCAGACTCTCGAGTCTTCGAGTCATGCTCCAAGCTCTCATGTTTTTTCACGAGATCCTGGAGCTCTTGCTGTACCTCCGCCACCCGCGCCTCCTGTTTCTCTCGCTCAGTGCGCTCCGCGGCCGCATTGCGTTCGGCCGAGGCCACCGCCTCCTTCAGGGTCGCCACCTCGTTAGTGGCCCCTGCAATACCCACGTTATCCTTGTCATTTTCTTGCAACCAAATCCTTTTCTGTAAGGTACAATTTTCATAAGGTATTACTCACCTTCTTTTTCCTCGAGCTGCTTCTTGGCATGGCCAAGCTTGTTCTCGGACCGCTCGAGGTTTTCCTTCAAAGTATTGACCTCCGCAGTCAGTGCGGTGGAGGTCAGCAGCACAGCCTGCAATCCCATATTGACATATTTTTTATGACTCCTGCATTTATCTTTCTAAAGATCCTCAGTCCGGCTTTTCTTTCCGAACACCGAACCGAGCATCAGGGGCTACTGTCTATGCGGTACCATTTTACATATATTGAAATTCTTACCTCAAAGCCTGTTAGAAGGCTGCTGCAGGCTTCGTTCAGCCCGCTCTTGGCGAGCTGAACCTTCTGAATCACCGCACTCATAACAGTGCGGTGTTCTTCTTCGATGGAGGCACCGTTGAGCGCCTCCAGCAAATTATCCGGCACCTCCGGTTGGATGGAGGCAGCCGGCGTCGCGGTCTTGCCCTTCTTACGAAGGGATCGCCCGCCGGACTCCGGAGCCACTGTGGCCTCCGGGGCTGAGTCCGGTGCAAAGTCTGGGAGGTTGTCCTGTGACACCTCCGGGGCCTCCTCCTCCTGGTAGGTCCCTTCCTGGGATCCCACCTCGGCGTCGTCCGCGGCACGGGGGGTGGAGGCAGTCGGAAGGGAATCCATATCCGACGCACCCAAGGACCCGCTTGACGAAACGGGAAGATCATCCTTGGGCGGACTGCAGGGTTGTATGCGGCATTAGAAAGACATTATGTAGCGAAAAGAAAAAACCTTGAAGTCATTCGGGAGTCCGGATACTTACGATCTCGCCAGGGGCTTGGCCCTTGGAGGCCAGTCCTCGTCGTCATCACTGGCGTTGGCGGAGCAGTCCGGGGGAAGAGTTTTTCCCTTCTTGGACCCTTCGGCCTCCCTTGTTGGGGAGGCCTTCCTTTTCTTCCCTCCCCCCGCTGGGGGAGAGGCTTTCTTCTTCTCCTCCTCGCCTTGGTGGGAGGAGTCGGCCTCGGATTCATCATCCGATAGCACCTGAAAACAGGAACTCTTCCGAGTCCCTGTGGCCTTCTTCTCCGGCACCACGTGGGGTGCCGGAGCCAGCAGCCCCGTTAGGCGGGCGTCCGCTGGGTCCTCTGGCAATGGGGCCGGACAGATAGTCCATTCGGCCTTCGCCAGCCAGTCCTGTCAAAGGTAAAGGGAGTTTAGATCTCGCATAGAGTCAAACTATGGAAAACAAGTGGCAAAATCGCTTACCTCGTCAGCTGGAGGCTGCGAGTGGAATCCGCGATCTTCGGTAGCGGATGCGGGAATCTCAGTGCCCTTGAACAGCACCTTCCAGACATCTTCGTACGTAGTGTCGAAGAGCCCGCTGAGGGTCTGGTGCTGCGCCGGATCGGACTCCCACATGTTGAAACCCCGTCGTTGGCACGGGAGAATCCGGCGGATGAGCATGACCTGGACTACGTTGACAAGCTTGAGCTTCTTGTCCACCAGCTTCTGGATACAGGCTTGGAGTCCGGTCAGCTCCTCCGAATCCCCCCAGATCCGGCCACTCTCTTTCCAGGAGGTGAGCCGTGTAGGGATGCCGGATCTGAATTCGGGGGCCGCCGCCCAATCGGCGTAACGCGGCTCGGTGATGTAGAACCACCCCGATTGCCACCCCTTGATGGTTTCCACGAAAGTGCCCTCCAGCCACGTAACGTGGGACATCCTGCCCACCATGGCGCCTCCACACTCCGCTTGGCTGCCCTTCACAACCTTCGGCTTGACACTGAAGGTCTTAAGCCACAAGCCGAAGTGGGGCTGGATGCAGAGGAAGGCCTCGCACACGACGATAAACGCCGAGATGTTGAGGATGAAATTCGGGGCCAGATCATGGAAATCCAGGCCGTAGTAGAACATGAGCCCCCGGACGAAGGGATGAAGTGGGAAGCCCGGTCCGCGGAGGAAATGGGGAAGAAACACTACCCTCTCATGGGGCCTGGGGGTGGGGATGAGCTCTCCCTCGTCGGGGAGCCGGTGCGCGATGTCGCTGGACAAATATCCGGCGTCGCGCAGCTTCTGGATCTGCCCCTCCGTGATGGAGGAGGCCATCCACTTGCCTCCCGCTCCGGACATAGTTGGAGAAGGTTGAGGAGAGAAGTGCAGACTTGGGCGCTGGATCTCGAGTTCACGGAGATGGATAAGCAAAGGAGGAAGAAGGCGCAGGTAAAAGGGTTGGATCTTTATCCCCTTATATGGGCGGACAAAAACATGTGTCCCCACCGGCCTGGTAAAACTTGCTTATCTCCCAAGCGTCACAATCAATGGCGCGGTTGGGTTACCCACGTCCGTATTGATGGGAATCCCGAAATAAGGGGAACACGATCTCTGCTTCGACAAGATGTGCCAAGGAAACCGCCTCGCTAAATGCGCCGAGGTGGAACAATAAAAACAATTCGAGTAAAGGCTTGGAAGTGGTGCGACGTCACGCCACAAAATATGTCAGCAGATTGATCTTGTGTAATATTATTCTCTCTACGGTGGTATGTGGAATTTATTTTTGCAGAGCCGGACACTATCCTGGTGTTCACAATCTTCTATAAATTATTCGGAGGAGGAACCCGCCTTGCAATGCCGAAGACAATATGTGTGCCGGACTCGTCGTCATTGAAGCCTGGTTCAGGGGCTACTGAGGGAGTTCCGGACTAGGGGGTGTCCGGATAGCCGAACTATCATCATCGGCCGGACTCCAAGACTATGAAGATACAAGATTGAAGACTTCGTCCCGTGTCCGGATGGGACTTTCCTTGGCGTGGAAGGCAAGCTTGGCGATACGGATATGTAGATCTCCTACCTTTGTAACCGACTCTGTGTAACCCTAGCCCTCTCCGGTGTCTATATAAACCAGATGGCTGTAGTCCATAGGACGAACAACAATCATACCATAGGCTAGCTTCTAGGATTTAGCCTCCTTAATCTCGTGGTAGATCCACTCTTGTAACACACATCATCAATATTAATCAAGCAGGACGTAGGGTTTTACCTCCATCAAGAGGGCCTGAACCTGGGTAAAACATCGTGTCCCTTGTCTCCTGTTACCATCCGCCTAGACGCACAGTTCGGGACCCCCTACCCGAGATCCGCCGGTTTTGACACCGACACCTGGCCTCAGGAGCGTCCACCTCCTGGCCTTGTCGGGCGTCGTGACCTGGCATACCAGCGATGATCGACCCTTGCTCAAGGGCTCTGACATGGGATGGGCGCCAAGAGAGGATGGCTGGAGAAAAAGCAGTCGCGGCTTGGCTCGTTCCTAGAGGAACCTCACGTCAAGTGCTGCCTACACCTACGAGAGGTCTATTACTTGGTGGAAGCGTTCCCGGAGGCCCCGAAACCTTGTGAGTCCTCCAAGGACCTCGTGAGGTGTTGGCTCCTCGAGGCCCCAGGGGCGTACCCAGAGTTAAGGCTCCAGAGGGGCGCGCTCTCGCGGCGAAGGGACCCGCCAAGGGTCACAAGCACATCAAGCTAAGTTATCCTAATCGCGTCAGACAGGAATCTTTCAATTAATAACTACACGAACACAAGGATAAGTGCAGGAAACGATAATGTAAAGGCACAAGCACCGCAGGTCATTACTCGCCCCGTGGGGCCCTTCATGGTTCTTGATGCAGGAAACAGAAGCAAACAAAAGGAGCAGCCTCCGGAGGGCTGCTGTTCCCAAGGCCTAGCTCTGGCGCTGCCCGCGATCAATCGAAGTCCACCTCCTCCTTGACAAGGGCACGGCGGCGTGGTGCCTCACCCTCCTCCTTGGCCCGGGAGCGGCAGCATGGTGGCTCGTCATAGTCATCGTCACTCGTGCTCCCCTGGGAGGAGGCGCCGCTGCTGCTGGAGATGTCGCGGCCGTTTCCAAGGGCAAGTTCACCGTGGCGGGCGCCACCGCCGCGATGACTGTCATCAGAGAGGTGCTCGCTGTCGCCGCTGTCGCCTTCCAGGCAGCACCCCAAGAGCCAGCCGTCTTTCCCTAAGACTTTGACGAAGAGTGTCGCCGCTCCATCGTACTTGAAGTGGAGGGTACGCCTCCCCTGCAGGCGACGGGCACAGGCAAATGTTTGCCACCCACGGTTCAGGAACACATTGACTGCGGGGGTGACCTCGACCTCCACCCACAAGGCCTTGCTACAACAACCGTCGGCTTGCAGCCACAGGCCACCGGGCCCTTCGGCTGGCAGCTCCTCCGCGAAGAAGCATGGGAGGTGGATCCAGAGGCCCTGCGGCCTCTCCACCCACACCACGAATTCCTGGGACACGTCGGCCGTGTGGGATCGTGGGCACGGTGGTCGCACGGCCACCGCAAGCACCCCACCTCGACCGAGGCCGCTACGGCTTCTATCACCGCCCCCGCGGAAGGGGCCCTTTCCGCGACCACCGGAGGCGATGCGGACCCTCGAGGGCATGCGTCCACGCCCCTGGGAGGCCGTCGCCGGTGTCGCGGTGGACTTGCAGGGACGGTCGTGGCCCTCTTGGGCGGCGAAGAGCCTGGCCCCTCCTGGAGAGCTTTCCCCTTCTCGGCGGTGGAGAACCTCCTTCCGGTGCCATGGATGCTGCTGCAAGAAGGAAGACTGAGGAGCAAGACGATGAGCATGGGCTGCGGGCTCCGTCTCCCTCGCCCTCTTATAGGCAATGGGAGGCCAACTGGTGTCCTTTTGCATTCGAGCAATGATGGCCATGCAGGCGTACGCCAGCTTTTTGTCATCCTGGGCAATTGCCGAGCCACGTGGGGAAGTGGAGGCGTCCACGTCCCGTCAAGCGCCACACATCGAGCCTGGCCCGCAGGAGATTGGGGCGGCGACGCTTCTGCCTTTCCTCTTTGGCTCCGCCTTGATGCCATCCCAAGCGCGCCTTGGGCCCGGGGGCTACTGTCGGCGTTCTGGAAACGGGGGTACCCAGACCTGCCAGCTTGCGACCCAAGACGGCTCCCTCAACGACCTGGTACGGCCCAACGGCAGGACCTCGAAGACAACGCCTCACGAGGCGGACAACACCAAGACCTTCCGAGGGAGCGGCTCCCCAGCCTGCCTCCCGAGGAGCGGAGATTTCTATCCAAGTACCCAACCTCACAAGGCTGCAGTGATGTCAGCCATGACGACCATGGCCAGGCGGGCGCCAGCGAGCGCAGAGGAGACAGTTTCCCTTTCGGTACTAAGGGAGCAAGGACGAGTGCGGGTTCCCGAGGAATCCCCAAAGGTTTTCCATTCCGGTGCAACAAGACCAAGATCACGAGCTCGGCAGGACGAATGTCATTACCGAGCCCACCGCTGCGTCACGACCAGAAGCTTTGCAGGCGAAGACCACCTTTCGTCAGGATAAGATGTACTACTTATCCCCTTTCAAATTGGCCACTGTGGGATTCCTTCCCATCTAAGTTTTGAGGGAAGAGGACCGAGGCCACTATAAATATAGGTTATCCACCACCGTAGAGAGGAAGAGATCTTTTCCACCCTCACCGCCATAGCCCTCGCGAGGTTGTTCATATCTGTACTTGTTCATCCTCAGCCCCTCGCAAAGTAGGAGTAGGGTTTTACACCGCAAGGTGGCCCGAACCTGGGTAAACTGTTGTATTCATCTTCTTCTTCGCTCGAGCGCGCATCTGACGAGGCTAGGTTGTAGGGCAATGAGCTTGAGACTTGAGAGGTTGAGATCTTCGCACACGCCCTAGAGTTGGAACCTTCTTGTGCATGTGGAACCCTGAATCTGACATCAACCTAATCATGTTCGTCCAAATATGTGTTCCATCATATGTTGTCACTATTCCTCGTGACATACCCTCGAATGTAGATGCCCTTAGGATTGTATTAACCTGTTGCAACCTATAATGAACCTAACAACACACGTTGCCATTGAAGTATGGTTTACATAAATATTAAATATTTGACGAAAAAGAATTATGTTTCGTTTTGTAAGATGCTAAAACTATCTACTAACAACTAAGTGAAAACATGAAAGGAAAAGGGAAAGAAAAAAACACAAAACTAATAGAAAAACACTCGCTCTTTCGCGTGTGACACATGTCGGCACGGGTGCATCCTCTCCCACATATAACGTTGTAAGGTATTCCTAGAAAGTGTCTGGTTGAAATCAGTTGCAATGAAAACTTCATACATACCACGTTTTCTTTCAAAGAAATCACTCAAAAAATACGATATAGTGGAGATATCATGTTCTTAAATTGGTTAAATTGAGGTTCAGACACAAATACATTTGGAAGGTAAGGAGAAAAATACAAAAATAGTGACGCACCATTTGTCGCTATTCATTTCTTGGATTTGTTTCTTTATACCTTGCAAATGAATTTTAGTTTGAATTTCAAATTTTGCATTTTTGTTGAACGTGACCTCCCAAATATACTCTATTTTTCAGGAGTTTTGGAAACTTAAGCATATTTTTTTAATTTGTTTTTGCCCTGTTTCTAGTTCCTACCCGAAGACATTCACACATAGAGAGGTTCTGAATATGTCACTAGTACTCCCTCCATTCGTCCCAAATTAATTGTCTTATATTTGTCTAGATACAGATATATGTAGACACATTTTAGTGTTAGATACATCTGTATTTAAAAAAATCTCAGATAAATAATTCAGGGCTGAGGTTGAATGTATTATTGTCTTATTGGATACATCGGGATTTTTCTTCAAGCAAAGCAGCACTACATTTATAGCCATGCCCCGCAGGTGGCAGCGCCTGCGCCTGTGGCTGACGAGCTTGCACGCCGCACCGCTAATATCCGCCCGGCGGCGGAGGAATTACCGACTGGAGGAACTCCAGCTCCTCTTCGGTGAATACTGGCACGCCAGGTGACACGGCCGCCGTCATCGCCGGCCGCGCAGCAGGGCGCGCCCTGCGGCTGAAAACGAACTCGGCCGCGCAGTCGTGGATGAGCTGCTTCGCGGACTCGGCGATCTTGACGTTCGACGGGAGCACCTGCCTCGTCGGGGGCACGACGTTGGCCGTCGGCAACGCGCTGCTCCCGTCCGACGCCGGCTTCTCCCCGTTGCCCTCACGGCCAGCCCCCTTCGCACCGCCTGAAATCAAAACCAGAAACAAATCAGAACCGCCATGAACAACTACTTGTAAAACTATGCGTAATCTCGGGGAGCACTCCCTGTTCCATACCACGCTTCTTGCCGCGCCCTCCCATTGTTCAATCTGTCACTTACTTACTACACACTTAGTGTGTGCGTTGTGAACTTGTGATGAGTGTGGCTTGTGGCCAGGGCACCCATTTATAGGTGTCCGCGGGCTGGGCTGCGCCAGTCTGGACGCACGTCCACGGTGCCATGCCAAGGTGCCTGGTACCGCCGTGTCGCGCGGAGAACGAGGTGAGGCTGCCACATTGCAGTTCCCGCGAGCCATGCATGCGTTACGAAGCAGGGCAGGGGCCGGCTTTAAAGTCGATAACCTCGGACCGGTGTGCTCTTCACTTCTCACCTACTCCCTCCCTCCACGAATAAATGTACATATAAATTATTTAGAACACATTATGAATTATAAAGTGAAAAATGCATTAGGAAGATGCAAATCACTGTCTCTTTTTTTTTAATTACTCAACCCCTAATGAGCTAAGTGCATGTAGAAATAAAAAAGACTATATGTCTGAATGTTATTGGTCTTGATTACCGTGTGATAAGAAAGAAGTATTTTTTTCTACTTTAAAATGCATTGAAAAGATAAAAATACTCTTTTAAGAATAAATGTTAAAGCTAAATGTACATTTATTCTCAGACGGAGGGAGTACACCGTACCGGCGAGACGCGCGGTGATTAGCATTGAATCTTTTCGTCCAAGTGATTACTATCCTGCTGAGCGAAGAGAGGAAGACGACGTGCGACTTCACTGAGCCAGAGGTGGTTGGGTACGCGCCGATGAGGGTGCGTAGGCGTTCGGCGTCGGCGCGTCCCGTTGCTCGCGTTCTCCCATCCGTTGCCGCCTAGTAGAAATTAAAGAGATCGGAAACCGCTTCCGTAGCTGACTTGTGTGTCTCGCTTCTCTATCAACTCGAACGGGAGCCTCGTCCCAACGGGAGTATATCCGTTGCACCCGTAATTGTGATGCTACTGGTGCACCAAATGCCATAGGACATTTTAGAAAATTAAAAAAAAATCTAACACATTAACACAACATCAATGTATGGTGGCACAAAATTTCGTATCAAAATTTGGAACAATTTTTGAGATACAAAAAGTAACAAATTTGACATCAGTGCGATAATGGGCCAAATCTAAAGCCCAGGTTATTTTACGTACTACTCAGTGTTAAATTTATCATTTTTTTCCGAGTTTTGACTTGAAATTTTGTGGAAACCTACATTGATGTTGTGTGAATGTGCCAATTTTTTTAAAAAATTGAACATTTAAAAGCGCAACGTGAGTTCGGTGCACCAATAACATCACAAGTCCAGTGCACTAGGTATTTTCCCTCGTCCCAACTCCCACTAGAGCACGGAGGAGTTTAAAACAAAAAAGAAGCACGGTGGGGGAAATATCCACTGGTTACTAATTGTATCTACACCTCATATACGGAAAAATAATCAAAAAGAAAAATATAGTTCTGAAGTTTTTTCTAGAATAAGCATAACTTTCTTTTGTAGTAGTATATAAAATTTCACGAAAACTGGCGTTTACTTCCGGGCAAAAAGAAATATTTACTATTATAGGTCACTATTCACACTATTTTGGCCAAAATTTTGTTTTCTTTTTTTTGAAAAGAAGTCAAAGGGAATTTTTCTTTTTATGGAATTTTTTCAAAAGAACAATCAAAGGTCAAGTTTATTTCAAAAATATATTTAGAATTTTTTAACATTTTATTTAATTACTATTGTTTTTCCCATATAGGGTGTATATACATTCATGGACCAAAAGTTTCCCTCCGCACGATGAGCGGCTAATTGGCGGTCAACCGCCACAAGGAAGATGTGGTTGAATTCTGACTATAAAAAAATCCTTTTACAGCTATTCAGTGATTTTTAATTTTCGGAAGATTCTTTTTTGGAAAATTTTAGATTTTATAGTCTTGGCTATAAAAAACAAAGAATCTTTGATATTTTCAGAACTTGATACTTTCAGATTTAAAGAAAATCAGAATTTTAACTTGAAGTTTTGAGAGTTTAAATTTTCAAAAAACTAAAGGTTTCACATAAAAAACATGGGCGGAAGGCCAACTAGGAAAAAAAGGGAAAAGGTGAGAGAGAAGGGAGGCCACATGTTTAGGCCGCACACCATGTGTTTCCAACAAAAAAGGGAGTCGCGTCCCCCTCGCGTCCAACATGTCGTGTACTCGTGCACGTGGGTATGTAGGTGTTTGATGTTGAACGTCAGGCGTGTTCCGTTGTTGGTGCCATCACATCCCATGTCGCATGCAAGTTAAGAGGTTGAACTACTAGTGTAGGTGACTTGTGTGTGTTGCTTGCATTTCCATTGAAGAGAGAGCCTTAGTCCCAACTGTAACAAAGTAGGCCAATTGGCGGGCAGCTGCAATGCAATGGAAAGTTTCTATATTTGATGACTTCTATTTTAAGAAAATTTACAATTTTCTCACATTTAGAATTTACAATTTTTCCTCTTTAAAAAAATCTTGGTCCGGGTTTGAAAGTTTCGGGGATGTTTTAAAGTTTCCAAAAAATATTAAATTTTTAAAAACATTTGTGGTTTCGATATTTAATTTTCGGCATTTAAACTTTTGGAAACTTCAAAATTTTGAGAATATGAAATTTTGTATTTTTAAAATTTTAGATCTTTCATAAGGGAAAAACTATTAAAAAAAGCCATTTGGACATGGGCCCTGACTAAAAGATTAAAGGTAAATTCGGAGAGAGAAGGGAAAGGCCAAGGATATGACCTCCACACCCAGCACATCCCGACAAAAAAAAAGACGCGTCCTCGCCCGACCAACATGTCGTGTACGCGCGCATGTGGGTTTGTAGGTGCTTGACGTTGAACTTCAGGCATGTTCCATTGTTGACGTCCTCACGTCCCATGTCGCGTGGAAGTTAAGACGTCGAACCACTCGTGTAGTTGACTTGTGAATCTTACTCGCACTTCCTATTGAAAGGAGAGCCTTAGTCCCAACTAGAACAAAGTAGGCCATTTGGCTGGCAGCTGCAATGCAATGGAAAGTTGCTATATTTGATGAGTTCTATTGTTAGAAACTTTACTATTTTGGAACTTTTATAATTTAGGTTTTCCTCTTTCAAAAATTCTTGGCCTGAGTTTGAAACTTGCGGTGATGTTTTACACATTCCAAAAAAAATAAACTTTCTAAAACATTTGAGTTTTCAAGATTTTAACTTTCGGCATTTTAACTTTTGGAAACTTTAAATTTTTTATAATTGGGAAATTATGTATTTTTAAATTTTTGGATCGTTCATAGAGGAAAAAACTATGAAAAAAGTCATGCGGCATGGGATCCACCTAAAAGAAAAAAGGAAATGGGGAGAGATAAGGGGAAGGCCAAGTGTGTGGCCTCCACATCCAGCATCCCAACAAAAAAAGGGGCATGTGTCGCCCGCCCGACCAACATGCCGTGTCACGCGTGTCGGTACATAGGTGGTTGACGTTGAATGTTAGGCATGTTCCATTGTTGGCGTCCTCACATCATGTGTCGTGTGGAAGTTAAGAGGTCGAATCACTCGTTAGATGACTTGTTTGTCTTGCTCGCATTTACCATGAAAAAGAGAGCCTTAGTCCCAGCCAAGGTTGTCAGAATCGTGATTCTGAATCGGATCGGGCTTCGATGGTAGGATCGCAAATCGTAGAATCTTCACTAACAGGATCGCAGAAACGTAGATTCTAAGAACTAATATCATAGAATCAAGGGGGTTAGTCTGGATCATAAAGTCGTATAATCATATAATAGAATCACGATTCTGACAACCTTGGTCCCAGCCATGACAAAGTAGGCTAATTGGAGGGCAACTACAATGCAATGGAAAGTTTCTATATTTGACGACTTCTATTTCTAGAAACTTTACTATTTGAATTTACATTTTCGTCTTTCAAAAATTCTTGGCCCGAGTTTGACACTTTCGGGGATGTTTTAAACTTTCCAAAAATAATAAATTTTCTAAAACATGTGAGGTTTCTTGATTTAAAATTTTGGCATTTTTTTTGGAAACTTTAAATTTTCAAGAAATTGGAATTTTGTATTTTAATTTTTTAGATCTTTCATAGTGAAAAAACTACGAAAAAGCCACGTGGGCATGGGCCATACCAAAAAGGAAAAAGGAAGAGGGGGAGAGAGAAATGGAAGGCCAAGTGTGTTACCTCCACACCCAGCACGCGACAAAAACGGGAGCCGCGTCCCCAGCCCGACCAACATGCCATGTACGCGCACATGTGGGTGCGTAAGTGTTTGACATTGAATGTTAGTCGTGTTTCATTGTTAGTGTCCTCACATCCCCTGTCGCGTGGAAGTTAAGAGCTTGAACCACTCGTATAGGTTACTTGTGTGTCTTGCTCGCATTTCCCATTCAAGAATGCCTTAGTCCAAACTATAACAAAGTAGGCTAATTGAAGGGCAGCTGCAATGCAATGGAAAGTTTCTATATTTGATGACTTATATTTTTAGGAACTTTACTATTTTGGTACTTTTAGAATTTACATTCTCCTCTTTTAAAAAATCTTGGCTTGAGTTTTACACTTTCGCGGATGTTTTAAACTTTCCAATGAAATTAAACTTTCTAACACATTTGAGGTTTGATATTTCAACTTTCATCATTTAAACTTTTGGAAACTTTACATTTTTGAGAATTTGGAAATTTTGTATTTTTAAAATTTTAGATCTTTCATAGTGGAGAAAATCATGAAAAAAGCCATGTGGACATGGGCCCCATCTAAAAGGAAAAAGGGAAAATGGCGACGGAGAAGGGGAAGGCCAAGGGTGCGAGCTCCACACTCAGCACGCCCCGACAAAAAAGGGAGTTGTGTCCCCTTCCCGACCAACCTGCCATGTACGCGCTCATGTGGGTACGTAGGTGTTTGACGTTGAACGTGAGGTGTGTTTCATTGCTGGCGTCCTTTCATCACATGTCGGTGGAATTTAAGAAGTTGAACCACCCATGTAGTTGACTTGTGTGTCTTGCTCGCATTTCGATTGAAAAGAGAGCCCTAGTCCCAACAATAACAAAGTAGGCCAATTGGCCGACAGTTGCAATGCAGTCAAAATTTTCTATATTTGATGACTTTATTGTTAGAAACTTTACTATTTTGCACTTTAGAATTTACATTTTCCTCTTTCGAAAATTCTTGGCCCGAGTTTGAAACTTTTGGGGATATTTTACACATTCCAAGGAAATAAGCTTTGTAAAACATTTGAGGTTTTGAGATTTCAACTTTTGACGCTTCAACTTTAGAAAAGTTTAAGTTTTTTAGAATTAAAAAAAAACAAAAAAAACTTTAGATCTTTCATAGAGGAAAAAACTATGAAAATATCCATGTGGGCATGGTCCCCGCTTAAAGGAAAAATGGGAAAAGGGGGAGAGAGAAGGGAAAGGCCAAGTGTGTGACCTCCACACGCAACATCTCGACAAAAATGGGAGCCGCGTCCCCGCCCAACCAACATGATATGTACGCGAGCATGTGGGTATTTAGGTGTTTGACGTTGAACGTCACGCATGTTCCATTGTTGGCGTCCTCTCATCTCGTGACGTGTGGAAGTTAAGAGGTCAAAGCACTCGTGTAGTTGACTTATGTGTCTTTTGCTTGCATTTCTCATTGAAAAGAGAGCCTTAGCCCCAACTATAACAAAGTAGGCTAATTGGAGGGTAGCTGCAATGCGATGGAAAGTTTATAATCGATAAGCATACTTGATAATGAGGATTGGCTCCTAATCAGTGACTTTAATTACATTAGGGCGCTAGATAACCATAATAGAAATGGTGGAAATGTGAATGATATGCTAGTGTTCAATGAATTCATCCGTAGACACTCGTTGATGGAGTTGCCCATCAAAGGCAGATCGTACAAGTGGAGCACCATGCAACAAAACCCCCTACTCGAGCAACCCGAGTGGCAGTTCACATCTTTGAATTGGTCTGCTTCTTTGCACAACACAGTAGTTATGCCGCTTGGGGAACCAATGTCAGATCATGCCCCGTGCTATAGAAGTATCGAATCATTCATTCCAAAGGAAAAAAATTCTGGTTTAAGGATTATTGGACTAGCCACCATGGCTTATTTGAAACATGAAGAAATCTTGAATGAACATTGCTTTTCTCATAACTCCACTTCTCTACTATGCAAAAAGCTGAAAAACCTAAGGTACGCTCTGAAACATTGGAGTAAAGGCATTTCTAAACTCACAACCCTTATTGGCAACTCAAATAGAGCACTATTGGAACTCGATGGCATAGAAGAAAAGAGATTGGTAACTCTGCCCGAAGCCAACTTCAGAATCATCCTAAAGAAACAATTGCTTGATTTGCTGAACTATAAAAAGATCTATTGGATGAAGAGGTGTACGGTCAGCCACGGAGAGGTTTGGAAGGAATTCCATAGCATCTTTGCGCCTGTTTGATGATATAGTCGTGCATGATCATGTGGGGAAGGAGGTTTTTCTCTTCGAAGCCTATAACGTCTGCCTTGGCCACTCTGACCATGTGATCATTTGCTTTGATATGCCTAGCATTATCAATCGGATCGTTGTTCTTGAAGACATCAATGTTCCTTTTACAAGTGAGGAGATTGAATCAGTGCTTAAAACGATGCCCTCGGATCAGGCCCCTCGGCCTGATGTGCTTAACCGTTGTTTCCTAAAATCCTGCTCGCACACCATCAAGCATGATTTATATAAAATGTGTTCTGACTTCTATGATGGCAACCTTGATCTGCAGAGCATAAATGTTGGTTTGATAACTTTGATTCCAAAAATCCAGCCACCAAAAATAGCTACTATAGGCCCATTACCTTGTTGAATTGTTGCCTCAAGCTTCTAATAAAACTGCTAGTGAACCATCTTTAGAAACTCATACCGTGCATTATTCATTGGAACCAGTATGGTTTCCTCAGAGGGTGATTGATCTAGGATTACTTATCCTGGTCTTTTTGAATTTGTTCACCAATGTGAGGCTTCGGCTTGTTCTATAGTGGTCCTTCAACTAGATTTTGCAAACGCATTCGACACAATCAAGCATGCCCCTACAATGGAAATCGTGAAATGTATGAGCTTCAATGAGAGATGGATGCAATGGATTCAGTGCATATTTTCCATGGGTAAATTCTTTGTCTTTCTTAACTGGACACCTGGCAAGCAATTTCATTGTAAGCGTGGGGTGCGATAGGGGGATCCTTTGTCGCCACTCATCTTCGTACTCACTGCATATTGGCTGGAGGTGGCTGTTAATGATGTGTTTGCCAAATGTCTCATTCATCTTCCCATTCCAATGGTAGAGTGGCATTATCGTATAATCCAGTATGTCGATGACATTATAGTTATTATGTCGTTGTGCTGGAGCAATCTAAACACATGAAGAAAATTTTGCAGGACTATGCTACCTCAGTTGGGCTGCAGATTAATTTTCAGAAATCAACTCTAGTTGCTATGAACACATCTGATGGTCTCGATACGTCTCCAACGTATCTATAATTTTTGATTGTTCCATGCTGTTATATTATCATTCTTGGTTGTTTTACGATCATTTTATAGCAACTTTATATCATTTTTTGGGACTAACCTATTGACATAGTTGTTGGGAAACGTAGTAATTTCAAAAGAAATTCCTATGCACACGCAAGATCATGGTGGTGCGTAGCAACGAGAGGGGAGAGTGTTGTCCATGTACCCTCGTAGACCGTAAGCGGAAGCGTTAGCACAACGCGTTTGATGTAGTCGTACGTCTTCACGATCCGACCGATCAAGTACCAAACATACGACACCTCCGAGTTCAGCACACGTTCAGCTCGATGACGTCCCTCGAACTCCGATCCAGCCGAGCTTTGAGGGAGAGTTTCGTCAGCATGATGGCGTGGTGACGATGATGATGTTCTACCAACGCAGGGCTTTGCCTAAGCACCGCTACAATATTATCGAGGTAGATTATGGTGGAGGGGGGCACCGCACACGGCTAAGAGATCCAAGGGATCAATTGTTGTGTCTAGAGGTGCCCCCTGCCCCCGTATATAAAGGAGCAAGGGGGGAGAGGCGGCCGGCCAAGGAGGGCACGCCAGGGGGGAGTCCTACTCCTGGTGGGAGTAGGATTCCCCCTTCCCAAGTTGGAGTAGGTGGAAGGGAAGGAGGAGTAGGAGAGAAGGAAAGGGGGCCGCACCCCCCAAACCTATTCCTATTCGGCCTCCTGCCCGAAGGGGGGCGCACCAGCCCCTTGTGGGCCGGTGTGCTTCCTTCTTATGGCCCATAAGGCCCATAACTTCTCCCCGGTGAATTCCCGTAACTCTCCGGTACTCCGATAAATACCCGAATCACTCGGAACCTTTCCGATGTCCGAATATAGCCGTCCAATATATCGATCTTTACGTCTCGACCATTTCGAGACTCCTCCTCATGTCCCCTATCTCATCCGGGACTCCGAACTACCTTCGGTACATCAAAACACATACCTCATAATATAAATCGTCACCGAACTTTAAGCGTGCGGACCCTACGGGTTTGAGAACTATGGAGACATGACCAATACACGTCTCCGGTCAATAACCAATAGCGGAACCTGGATGCTCATATTTGCTCCTACATATTCTACGAAGATCTTTATCGGTCAAACCGCATAACTACATACGTTGTTCCTTTGTCATCGGTATGTTACTTGCCTGAGATTCGATCGTCGGTATCTCAATACCTAGTTCAATCTCGTTACCGACAAGTCTCTTTACTCGTTATGTAATGCATCATCCTGCAACTAACTCATTAGCCATATTGCTTGCAAGGCTTATAGTGATGTGCATTACCGAGAGGGCCCAGAGATACCTCTCCGACCATCAGACTGGCAAATCCTAATCTCGAAATACACCAACTCAACATGTACCTTCGTAAACACCCGTAGAGCTCCTTTATAATCACCCAGTTCTGTTGTGATGTTTGGTAGCACACAAAGTGTTCCTCCGGTAAACGGGAGTTGTATAATCTCATAGTCATAGGAACATGTATAACTCATGAAGAAAGCAATAGCAACATACTAAAAGATCAAGTGCTAAGCTAACAGAATGGGTCAAGTCAATCACATCATTCTCCTAATGATGTGATCCCGTTAATCAAATGACAACTCATGCCTATGGCTAGGAAACACAACCATCTTTGATCAACAAGCTAATCAAGTAGAGGCATACTAGTGACACTTTGTTTGTCTATGTATTCACACATGTATTATGTTTACGGTTAATACAATTCTAGCATGAATAATAAACATTTATCATGAAATAAGGAAATAAATAATAACTTTATTATTGCCTCTAGGGCACATTTCCTTCAGCCTCCCACTTGCACTAGAGTCAATAATCTAGTTCACATTGCCGTGTGATTTAACACCAATATTCACATATGTATGTGATTAATACCCATAGTTCACATCGTCATGTGATCAACACCCAAAGGGTTTACTAGAGTCAATAATCTATAGTTCACATCGCTATGTGATTAACACCCAAAGAGTACTAAGGTATGATCATGTTTTGCTCGTGAGAGAAGTTTAGTCAACGGGTCTGTCACATTTAGAGCCGTATGTATTTTGCAATCTATGTCTACAATGCTCTGCACGGAGCTACTCTAGCTAATTGCTCCCACTTTCAATATGTATCCAGATTGAGACTTAGTCATCTGAATCGGTGTAAAAGCTTGCCCCGATGTAACTCTTTACGACGGGCTCTTTTATCACCTCAATAATCGAGAAATATTTCCTTAGTCCTCACTAAGGATATTCTTGACCGCTGTCTAATGATCTACTCTTAGATCAAAATTGTACTCCCTTGCCTAACTCAGAGCAAGGTATACAATAGGTCTGGTACATAGCATAGCATACTTTATAGAATCTATGACTGAGGCATAGGGAATGATTTTTCATTCTCTTTCTATTTTCTGCCATGGTCGGGTTTTGAGTCTTACTCAACTTCACACCTTGCAACACAGGCAATAACTCCTTCTTTGACTGTTCCATTTTGAACTACTTCAAGATCTTATCAAGGTATGTACTCATTGAAAAAAAATTATCAAGCGTCTTGATCTATCTCTATAGATCTTGATGCTCAATGTGTAGGCAGCTTCACCGAGGTCTTTCTTTGAAAAACTCTTATTCAAGTATCCTTTTATGCTATCCAGAATTTCTATATCATTTCCAATTAACAATATGTCATCTACATATAGTTTTAGAAATGCTACAAAGCTCCCACTCACTTTCTTGTAAATACAGGCTTCTCCAAAAGTTTGTATAAAACCATATGCTTTGATTAACTCATCAAAGCATATATTCCAACTCCGAGATGCTTGCACCAGTCCATAGATGGATCGCTGGAGCTTGCACAATTTGTTAGCACCTTTAGGATTAACAAAATCTTCTGGTTGCATCATATACAACTCTTCTTTAATAAATCCATTAAGGAATGCAGTTTTTGACATCCATTTGCCAGATTTCATAAAATGTGGCAATTGCTAACATGATTCTGATAGACTTAAGTATCGATACGAGTGAGAAAATCTCATCGTATTCAACACCTTGAACTTGTCGAATTTTTTTTGCGACAAGTCGAGCTTTGTAGATAGTAACACTACTATCAACGTCTGTCTTCCTCTTGAAGATCCATTTATTTTCTATGTCTTGCCGATCATCAGGCAAGACCACCAAAGTCCACACTTTGTTCTCATACATGAATCTCATCTCAGATTTCATGGCCTTCAAGCCATTTCGTGGAATCTCGGCTCATCATCGCTTCATCATAGTTCGTAGGGTCATCATGGTCTAGTAACATGACTTCCAGAACAGGATTATCATACCACTCTGGTGTGGACCGTACTCTGGAAGACCTACGAGGTTCTGTAGTAACTTGATCTGAAGTTTCATGATCATCATCATTAGCTTCCTCTCTAATTGGTGTAGGAATCACTAGGACTGATTTCTGTGATGAACTACTTTCCAATTCGGGAGAAGGTACAATTACCTTATCAAGCTCTACTTTCCTCCCACTCACTTCTTTCGAGAGAAACTCCTTCTCTAGAAAGGATCCATTTTTAGCAACGAATATCTTGCCTTTCGGATCTGTGATAGAAGGTGTACCCAATAGTTTCCTTTGGGTACCCTATGAAGACGCACTTCTCCGATTTGTGTTCGAGCTTATCAGGTTGAAACTTTTTCACATAAGCATCGCAGCCCCAAACTTTAAGAAACGACAACATTGGTTTCTTGCCAAACCACAGTTCATAAGGCGTCGTCTCAACAGATTTTGATGGTGCCCTATTTAAAGTGAATGTAGCTGTCTCTAATGCATAACCCCAAAATGATAGTGGTAAATCGGTAAGATACATCATAGATCGCACGATATCAAATATAGTGCGGTTATGATGTTCGGACACACCATTATGCTATGGTGTTCCATGTGGTGTGAGCTGTGAAACTATTCCACGTTGTTTTTAATTGAAGGCCAAACTCGTAACTCAAATATTCTCCTCTACGATGAGATCGTAGAAACTTTATTTTCTTGTTACGATGATTCTCCACTTCACTCTGAATTATTTTGAACTTTTCAAATGTTTCAGACTTGTGCTTCATTAAGTAGATATACTCATATCTGCTCACATCATCTGTGAAGGTCAAAAAATAACGATACCCGCCACGAGCATCAACACTTATTGGACCGCATACGTCGGTATGTATTATTTCGAAAAAGTCAGTAGCTCGTTCCATTGTTCCGGAGAACGGAGTTTTAGTCATCTTGCCCAAAAGGCACGGTTCACAAGCATCAAATGATTCATAACCAAGTGATTCCAAAAATCCATCTTTATGGAGTTTCTTCATGCGCTTTACACCGATATGACCCAAACGGCAGTGCCACAAATAAGTTGCACTATAATTATCAGCTTTGCATCTTTTGGCATCAATATTATGAATATGTGTATTACTACGATCGAGATCCAACAAACTATTTTCATTGGGTGTATGACCATCGAAGGTTTTATTCATGTAAACAGAACAACAATTATTCTCTGACTTTAAATGAATAACTGTATTGCAATAAACATGATCAAATCATATTCATGCTCAACGCAAACGCCAAATAACTTTTATTTAGGTTTAACACTAATCCTGAAAGTATAGGGAGTGTGCGATGATGATCATATCAATCTTGGAACCACTTCCAACATACATCATCACTTCACCCTCAACTAGTCTCTGTTTATTCTGTAACTCCTGTTTCGAGTTACTAACCTTAGCAACCAAACAAGTATCAAATACTCAGGGGCTACTATAAACACTAGTAAGGTACACATCAATAACCTGTATATAAAATATACCCTTGTTCACTTTGCCATCCTTCTTATCTACCAAATATTCAGGGCATTTCCACTTCCAGTGACCATTTCCTTTACAGTAGAAGCACTCAGCTTCAGGCTTTGGTCCAGCTTTGGGATTCTTCGTGGGAGTGACAACTTGCTTGTCATTCTACTTGAAGTTCCCTTTCTTTCCCTTTGCCCTTTTCTTAAAACTAGTGGTCTTGTCAATCATCAACACTTGATGCTCTTTCTTGATTTCTACCTTCGTCGATTTTCAACATCACGAAGAGCTCAGGAATTGTTTTCGTCATCCCTTGCATACTATAGTTCATCACGAAGTTCCAGTAACTTGGTGATGGTGACTAGAGAACTCTGTCAATAACTATCTTATCTGGAAGATTAACTCCCACTTGATTCAAGCGATTGTAGTACCCAGACAATCTGAGCACATGCTCACTAGTTGAGCAATTCTCCTCCATCTTTTAGCTATAGAACTTGTTGGAGACTTCATATCTCTCAACTCGGGTATTTGCTTGAAATATTAACTTCAACTCCTGGAACATCTCATATGGTCCATGACGTTCAAAAAGTCTTTGAAGACCCGATTCTAAGCCATTAAGCACGGTGCACTAAACTATCAAGTAGTCATCATATTGAGCTAGCCAAACGTTCATAATGTCTGCATCTGCTCCTGCAATAGGTCTGTCACCTAGCGGTGCATCAAGGACATAATTCTTCTATGCAGCAATGAGGATAAACCTTAGATCACGGACCCAGTCCGCATCATTGCTACTATCATTTTTCAACTTAGTTTTCTCTAGGAACACATATAAAACATAGGGAAGCAACACACGAGCTATTGATCTACAACATTATTTGCAAAATACTATCAGGACTAAGTTCATGATAAACTAAAGTTCAATTAATCATATTACTTAAGAACTCCCACTTAGATAGACATCCCTCTAATCATCTAAGTGATCACGTGATCCAAATCAACTAAACCATGTCCAATCATCACGTGAGACGGAGTAGTTTTCAATGGTGAACATCACTATGTTGATCATATCTACTATATGATTCACGCTCGACCTTTCGGTCTCAGTGTTCCGAGGCCATATCTGTATATGGTAGGCTCGTCAAGTTTAACCTGAGTATTCTACGTGTGCAACTGTTTTGCACCCGTTGTATTTGAACGTAGAGCCTATCACACCCGATCATCACGTGGTGTCTCAGCACGAAGAACTTTCGCAACGGTACATACTCAGGGAGAACACTTATACCTTGAAATTTAGTGAGAGATCATCTTATAATGCTACCGTCAATCAAAGCAAAATAAGATGCATAAAGGATAAACATCACATGCAATCAATATAAGTGATTTGATATGGCCATCATCATCTTGTGCTTGTGATCACCATCTCCGAAGCACCGTCATGATCACCATCGTCACCGCCCCGACACCTTGATCTTGATCGTAGCATCGTTGTCGTTTCGCCACCTATTGCTTCTACGACTATCGCTACTGCTTAGTGATAAAGTAAAGCAATTACAGGGCGATTGCATTGCATACAATAAAGTGACAACCATATGGCTCCTGCTAGTTGCCGATAACTTTGTTACAAAACATGATCATCTCATACAATAGAATTTAGCATCATGTCTTGACCATACATCACAACATGCCCTGCAAAAACAAGTTAGACGTCCTCTACTTTGTTGTTGCAAGTTTTACGTGGCTCCTACGGGCTGAGCAAGAACCGTTCTTACCTACGCATCAAAACCACAACGATAGTTCGTCAAGTTAGTGTTGTTTTAACCTTCTCAAGGACCAGGCGTAGCCACACTTGGTTCAACCAAAGTTGGAGAAACTGACACCTGCCAGCCACCAGTGTGCAAAGCACGTCGGTAGAACCAGTCTCGCGTAAGCGTAGGCGTAATGTTGGTCCGGGCCGCTTCATCCAACAATACTACCGAACCAAAGTATGACATGCTGGTAAGCAGTATGACTTGTATCGCCCACAACTCACTTGTGTTCTACTCGTGCATATAACATCTACGCATAAAACCAGGCTCGGATGCCACTGTTGGGAAATGTAGTAATTTCAAAAAAAATCCTACGCACATGCAAGGTCATGGTGATGCATAGCAACGAGAGGGGAGAGTGTTGTCGACGTACCCTCGTAGACCGTAAGCGGAAGGGTTAGCACAACGCGGTTGATGTAGTCGTACGTCTTCACGATCCGACCGATCAAGTATGGAACGTACGGCACCTCCGAGTTCAGCACACGTTCAACTCGATGATGTCCCTCGAACTCAGATCCAGCCGAGCTTTGAGGGAGAGTTTCGTCAACACGACAGCATGGTGACGATGATGATGTTCTACCTACGCAGGGCTTCGTCTAAGTACTGCTACGATATTATCGAGGTGGATTATGGTGGAGGGGGGCACCGTACATGGCTAAGAGATCCAAGGGATCAATTGTTGTGTCTAGAGGTGCCCCCTGCCCTCGTATATAAAGGAGCAAGGGGGGAGAGGCGGCCGGCCAAGGAGGGCGCGCCAGGGGGGAGTCCTACTCCCGGTGGGAGTAGGATTCCCCCTTCCCAAGTTGGAGTAGGAGAGGGAAGGGAAGGAGGAGTAGGACAGAAGGAAAGGGGGGCCGCACCCCCCAAACCTATTCCTATTCGGCCTCCTGCCCAAAGGGGGGCGCGCCGGCCCCTTGTGGGCTGGTGTGCTTCCTTCTTATGGCCCATAAGGCCCATAACTTCTCCCCGGTGAATTCTCGTAACTCTCTGGTACTCCGATAAATACCCGAATCACTCGGAACCTTTTTGATGTCCGAATATAGTCGTCCAATATATCGATCTTTACATCTCGGCCATTTTGAGACTCCTCGTCATGTCTCGGTTCTCATCCGGGACTCCGAACTACCTTCGGTATATCAAAACACATAACTCATAATATAAATCGTCACCGAACTTTAAGCGTGCGGACCCTACAGGTTTGAGAACTATGTAGACATGACCGAGACACGTCTGCGGTCAATAACCAATAGCGGAACCTGGATGCTCATATTGGCTCCTACATATTCTACGAAGATCTTTATCGGTCAAACCGCATAACTACATACATTTTTCCCTTTGTCATCGGTAAGTTACTTGCCCAAGATTCGATCGTCGGTATCTCAATACCTAGTTCAATCTCGTTACCGGCAAGTCTCTTTACTCGTTATGTAATGCATCATCCTGCAACTAACTCATTAGCCACATTGCTTGCAAGGCTTATAGTGACGTGCATTACCGAGAGGGCCCAGAGATACCTCTCCGACAATCGGAGTGACAAATCCTAATCTCGAAATACGCCAACTCAACATGTACCTTCAGAAACACCTATAGAGCTCCTTTACAATCACCCAATTACGTTGTGACGTTTGGTAGCACACAAAGTGTTCCGCCGATAAACGGGAGTTGCATAATCTCATAGTCATAGGAACATGTATAAGTCATGAAGAAAGCAATAGCAACATACTAAACGATCAAGTGCTAAGCTAATGGAATTGGTCAAGTCAATCACATCATTCTCCTAATGATGTGATCCCGTTAATCAAATGACAACTCATGTCTATGGCTAGGAAACACAACCATCTTTGATCAACAAGCTAGTCAAGTAGAGGCATACTAGTGACACTTTTGTTTGTCTATGTATTCACACATGTATTATGTTTCCGGTTAATACAATTCTAGCATGAATAATAAACATTTATCATGAAATAAGGAAATAAATAATAACTTTATTATTGCCTCTAGGGTATATTTCCTTCAATAGTGCCCAGTGTCAGTTGCTGTTTTTTGCTTGTTTTTTAATTCACAGAAAATCGGTAACAAAGGGAGTCCAAACGCAGCAAAACTTTTTGGAGAACTTTTCTGGGTCAGAAGACACAGGATGGGCCAAACAAGTATGAGAGGGGTGCCCCGAGGGGGGCACAACCCACCTGGGCGCGCCTGGGGGCCCAGGCGTGCCCTGGTGGGTTGTGCCCACCTCGGTGGCCTCTCGCACCACCTCTTTGCTCTATAAATACCCCAATATTCCAAAAACCCTAGGGGAGTCGATGAAACACAATTCCATCCACCGCAAGTTCCAGAAACACTAGATCCAATCTAGACACCATCATGAAGGGGTTCATCATCCTCATTGGTGCCTCTTCGATGATGCGTGAGTAGTTCATTGACTCATTGTAGACCTACGGGTCGGTAGGCAGTAGCTAGATGGCTCCTTCTCTCTTTTGATTCTCAATATAATGGTCTCTTGGAGATCTATTTGATGTAACTCTCTTTGTGGTGTGTTTGTTGGGACCCTATGAACTTTGAGTTTATGATCAGATCTATTTTATCCATGAAAGTTATTTGAGTTTTGATCTCTTATATGCATAATTACTTATAGCCTTGTATTTCTTCTTAGAATCTTTGGTTTAGTTAGGCCGACTAGATCGATTTTTCTTACCATGGGAAGAGGTGCTTTGTGAAGGGTTCGGTCGTGCGGTGTTCTTTCCTTGTGACAGAAGGGGCTGCAAGACACGTACTGATCATTGCCATTAAGAATAATAAGATTGTTGGAAATATGCTCTAGAGGCAATAATAAAAGTATTATTATTATATTTCCTTGTTCATGATAATTGTCTTTTATTCATGCTATAACTGTATTATCCGGAAATCGTAATACACGTGTGAATACATAGACCACAATATGTCCCTAGTGAGCCTCTAGTTGACTAGCTCGTTGTGATCAACAGATAGTCATGTTTTCCTGGCTATGGACATTGGATGTCGTTGATAACGGGATCACATCATTAGGAGAATGATGTGATGGACAAGACCCAATCCTAAGCTTAGCACAAAGATCGTGTAGTTCGTTTGCTAGAGCTTTGCCAATGTCAAGTATCTCTTCCTTTGACCATGAGATCGTGTAACTCCTGGATACCGTAGGAGTGCCTTGGGTGTATCAAACTTCACAACGTAACTGGGTGACTATAAAGGTGCACTACAGGTATCTCCGAAAGTATCTATTGTTTTATGCGGATCGAGACTGGGATTTGTCACTCCGTGTAAACGGAGAGGTATCTCTGGGCCCACTCGGTAGGACATCATCATATGCGCAATGTGACCAAGGAGTTGATCACGGGATGATGTGTTACGGAACGAGTAAAGTGACTTGCCGGTAACGAGATTGAACAAGGTATTGGATACCGACGATCGAATCTCGGGCAAGTAACATACCGATAGACAAAGGGAATTGAATACGGGATCGATTGAGTCCTTGACATCGTGGTTCATCCGATGAGATCATCGTGGAACATGTGGGAGCCAACATGGGTATCCAGATCCCGCTGTTGGTTATTGACCGGAGAACGTCTCGGTCATGTCTACATGTCTCCCGAACCCGTAGGGTCTACACACTTAAGGTTCGATGACGCTAGGGTTATAAAGGAAGTTTGTATGTGGTTACCGAATGTTGTTCGGAGTCCCGGATGAGATCCCGGACGTCACGAGGAGTTCCGGAATGGTCCGGAGGTAAAGATTTATATATGGGAAGTCCTGTTTTGGTCACCGGAAAAGTTTCGGGCGATATCGGTATTGTACCGGGACCACCGGGAGGGTCCCGGGGGTCCACCAAGTGGGGCCACCTGCCCCAGAAGGTTGCGTGGGCCAAGTGTGGGAGGGGACCAGCCCCTAGGAGGGCTGGTGCGCCCCCCACAAGGGGGCCAAGGCGCAAGGGAGAGTGGGAGGGGGCAAACCCTAGTCCAGATGGGCCTTAAGGCCCATATTGGTGCGCCTCCCTCTCCTTCCCCCCCTTGGCCGCCTCCCCTTTGCCATCTAGGGCTGGCCGCACCCCTTGGGGGTGGGAACCCTAAAGGGGGCGCAGCCCCCCCTTCCCCCTATATATAGTTGAGGTTTGGGGCTGCCATACACATGAGTTCTCTCCCTCTTGGTGCAGCCCTGCCTCTCTCCCTCCTCCTCTTCTCCCATGGTGCTTGGCGAAGCCCTGCGGGATTGCCACGCTCCTCCACCACCACCACGCCGTTGTGCTGCTGTTGGATGGAGTCTTCCTCAACCTCTCCCTCTCTCCTTGCTGGATCAAGGCGTGGGAGACGTCACCGGGCTGTACGTGTGTTGAACGCGGAGGTGCCGTCCGTTTGGCACTTGATCATCGGTGATCTGAATCACGACGAGTACGACTCCATCAACCCCGTTCACTTGAACGCTTCCGCTTAGCGATCTACAAGGGTATGTAGATGCACTCTCCTTCTACTTGTTGCTGGTCTCTCCATAGATAGATCTTGGTGATTCGTAGGAAAAATTTTGAATTTCTGCTACGTTCCCCAACAGTGGTATCAGAGCTAGGTCTATTGCGTAGATTCTTTGCACGAGTAGAACACAAAGTAGTTGTGGGCGTTGATGTTGTTCAATATGCTTACCGTTTCTAGTCCAATCTTGTTTCGACGGTATTGTGGGATGAAGCGGCCCGGACCGACCTTACACGTACTCTTACGTGAGACAGGTTCCACCGATTGACATGCACTTGGTGCATAAGGTGGCTAGCGGGTGCCAGTCTCTCCCACTTTAGTCGGAACGGATTCGATGAAAAGGGTCCTTATGAAGGGTAAATAGCAATTGGCATATCACGTTGTGGTTTTGCGTAGGTAAGAAACGTTCTTGCTAGAACCCATAGCAGCCACGTAAAACATGCAAACAACAATTAGAGGACGTCTAACTTGTTTTTGCAGGGTATGCTATGTGATGTGATATGGCCAAAAGGATGTGATGAATGATATATGTGATGTATGAGATTGATCATGTTCTTGTAATAGGATTCACGACTTGCATGTCGATGAGTATGACAACCGGCAGGAGCCATAGGAGTTGTCTTTATTTTTTTGTATGACCTGCGTGTCATTGAAGAACGCCATGTAAACTACTTTACTTTATTGCTAAACGCGTTAGTCATAGAAGTAGAAGTAGTCGTTGGCGTGACAACTTCATGAAGACACGATGATGGAGATCATGGTGTCATGCCGGTGACAAGATGATCATGGAGCCCCGAAGATGAAGATCAAAGGAGCTATATGATATTGGCCATATCATGTCACTACTCTATTTGATTGCATGTGATGTTTATCATGTTTATGCATCTTGTTTACTTAGGACGACGGTAGTAAATAAGATGATCCCTTACAAAATTTCAAGAAGTGTTCTCCCCTAACTGTGCACCGTTGCTACAGTTCATCGCTTCTAAGCACCACGTGATGATCGGGTGTGATGGATTCTTACGTTCACATGCAACGGGTGTAAGACAGTTTTACACAGCGAAAACACTTAGGGTTAACTTGACGAGCCTAGCATGTGTAGACATGGCCTCGGAACACGGAGACCGAAAGGTCGAGCATGAGTCGTATAGTAGATACGATCAACATGAAGATGTTCACCGATGATGACTAGTCCGTCTCACGTGATGATCGGACACGGCCTAGTTGACTCGGATCATGTGATCACTTAGATGACCAGAGGGATGTCTATCTAAGTGGGAGTTCATAAGATGAACTTAATTATCTTGAACATAGTCAAAAGACCTTTTGCAAATTATGTCGTAGCTCGCGCTTTAGTTCTACTGTTTTAGATATGTTCCTAAGAGAAAATATAGTTGAAAGTTGACAGTAGCGATTATGCGGACACTAGAACGCTTATGTCCTTAATGCACTGCTTAGTGTGCTGAACCCCAAACGTCGTTTGTGGATGTTTCGAACATCGAACATACACGTTTTGATAACTACGTGATAGTTCAATTAAATGGTTTAAGTAGAGGCACCAAAGACGTTTTTCGAAACGTCGCGGAACATATGAGATGTTTCGAGGGCTGAAATTGGGATTTCAGGCTCGTGCCCACGTCAAGAGGTATAAGACCTCCGACGATTTTCTTAGCCTGCAAACTAAGGAGAAAAGCTCAATTGTTGTGCTTGTGCTCAGATTGTCTGAGTGCAACAATCACTTGAATCGAGTGGGAGTTAATCTTCCAGATGAGATAGTGATGTTTCTCCAAAGTCATTACCACCAAGCTGCTAGAGCTTCGTGATGAACTATAACATATCAGGGATAGATATGATGATCCTTGAGGTATTCGCAATGTTTGACACCGCGAAAGTAGAAATCAAGAAGGAGCATCAATTGTTGATGGTTGGTGAAACCACTAGTTTCAAGAAGGGCAAGGGCAAGAAGGGATACTTCATGAAACGGCAAATCAGCTGCTGCACCAGTGAAGAAACCCGAGGTTGAACCCAAACCTGAGACTAA
>NC_041391.1:564399279-564429426 GCF_002162155.2 Triticum dicoccoides
TGCTTCTGTGATAAGGGGAACAGCCACTGGAGCAGAATTACCCTAGATACTTGGTAGATGAGAAGGCTGGCAAGGTCGATAGAAGTATATTGGATATACATTATGTTAATGTGTACTTTACTAGTACTCCTAGTAGCACTAGGGTATTAGATACCGGTTCGGTTGCTAAGTGTTAGTAACTCGAAATAAAAGCTACGGAATAAACGAAGACTAGCTAAAGGTGAGCTGGCGATATATGTTGGAAGTGTTTCCAAGTTTGATGTGATCAAACATCACACGCTCCCTCTACCATCAAGATTAGTATTAAACCTGAATGGTTTATTGAATCTCGATCGTAGTGATACACATTTTCATGCCAAAAGATATAAGATAGTAATGATAGTACCACTTACTTGTGGCACTGCCATGTAAGTCATAATGGTATAAAACGCATGAAGAAGCTCCATGTTGATGGATCTTTGGACTCACTCGTTTTTGAAAAGTTTGAGACATGCGAACCATGTCTATTGGTGTATATGCATGAAGAAACTCCATGCAAATGGATCGTTCGGACTCACTTGATTTTGAATCACTTGAGATATGCAAATCATACCACATGGTCAAGATGACTGAAAAGCCTCATTTTCAGTAAGATGGAACAAGATAGCAACTTGTTGGAAGTAACACATTTTGATGTGTGCAGTCGAATGAGTGCTGAGGCATGCAGTGAATATCATTATGTTCTTACTTCACAGATGATTCGAGTAAATGTTGAGTATATTTACTTGATGAAACACAAGTCTGAATTATTGAATGGTTCAAGTAATTTCAAAGTGAAGTAGAAGATCATTGTGACAAGAGGATAAAATGTCTATGATATGATCATAGAGATGAATATCTGAGTTACGAGTTTTGGCACACAATTAAGACATTGTGGAAATTGTTTCGCAATTAATACCGCCTGGAACACCATAGTGTGATGGTGTGTCCGAACATCATAGTTGCACCCTATTGGATATGGTGCGTACCATGATGTCTCTTATCGAATTACCACTATTGTTCATGGGTTAGGCATTAGAGACAACCACATTCACTTTAAATAGGGCACCACGTAATTCCGTTGAGATGACACCGTAAGAATTATGGTTTAGAGAAACCTAAGTTGTCGTTTCTTAAAGGTTTGGGGCTGCGACGCTTATGTGAAAAAGTTTCAGGATTAAGCTCGAACCCAAAGGGGATAAAATGCATCTTCATAGGACACCCAAAACAGTTGGGTATACCTCCTAATTCAGATCCGAAAGCAATATGGATTGTTTCTTGAATCGGGTCCTTTCTCGAGGAAAGGTTTCTCTCGAAAGAGTTGAGTGGGAGGATGGTGGAGACTTGATGAGGTTATTGAACCGTCTCTTCAACTAGTGTGTGGCAGGGCACAGGAAGTTGTTCCTGTGGCACCTACACCAATTGAAGTGGAAGCTTATGATATTGATCATGAAACTTCAGATCAAGTCACTACCAAACCTCGTAGGACGACAAGGACACGTACTACTTCGGAGTGGTAAGGTGATCCTGTCTTGGAAGTCATGTTGCTAGACAACAATGAGCCTACGAGCTATGGAGAAGCGATGGTGGGCCCGAATTCCGACAAATGGTTAGAAGCCATGAAATCCGAGATAGTATCCATATATCAGAACAAAGCATGGACTTTGATGGACTTGCCCGATGATCGGCAATCCATTGAGATAAATGGATCTTTTAAGAAGAAGACGGATGTGGATGGTAATGTCACCATCTATGAAGCTCGACTTGTGGCGAAGTGTTTTCCGACAAGTTCAAGGAGTTGACTACGATGAGATTTTCTCACTCGTAGCGATGCTTAAAGTCCGTCGGAATCATGTTAGCATTAGCTGCATTTATGAAATCTGGCAGATGGATGTCAAGACAAGTTTCCTTACTAGTTTTCGTAAGGAAAGGTTGTATGCAATACAATCAGAAAAGTTTTGTCGATCCGAAAGATACTAATAAGTATGCAAAGCTCCAACAATCCTTCTAAGGACTGGAGTGAGCATCTCGGAGTTGGAATGTATGCTTTGATGATGATCAAAGATTTTGGGTTTTGTACAAAGTTTATGAGAAACTTGTATTTCCAAAGAAGTGAGTGGGAGCACTATAGAATTTCTGATGAGTATATGTTGTTGACATATTGTTGATCAGAAATGACGTAGAATTTCTGGAAAGCATATAGGGTTATTTTGAAAGTGTTTTTCAATGGAAAGCCTGGATTAAGCTACTTGAACATTGAGCATCAAGATCTATAAGGATAGATCAAAATGCTTAATAATACTTTCAAATGAGCACATACCTTGACATGATCTTGAAGGTGTTCAAGATGGACCAGTCAAAGAAGAAGTTCTTGTCTGAGTTGTAAGGTACGAAGTTAAGACTTAAAGCTCGACCACGGCAGAATAGAGAGAAAGGACGAAGGTCGTCCCCTATGCTTAAGACGTAGGCTCTTCAGTATGCTATGCTGTGTACCGCACCTGAAGTGTGCCTTGCCATGAGTCAGTCAAGGGGTACAAGAGTGATCCAAGAATGGCTCACAGGACAGCGGTCAAAGTTATCCTTAGTAACTAGTGGACTAAGGATTTTTTCTCAATTATGGAGGTGGTAAAAGAGTTCGTCGTAAAGGGTTATGACGATGCAAGCTTGACACCTATCCGGATAGCTCTGAGTAGAGAGACCGGATACATAAAATGGAGCAACAATTTTGAATAGCTCCAAGTAGAACAGTTATTTGGAATAGCTCCAAATAGAGCGTGGTAGCTGCATCTAGGAGATGACATAGAGATTTGTAAAGCACACACGGATCTGAAAGGTTCAGACCCGTTGACTAAAACCTCTCTCACAAGCAACATGATCAAACCTAAAACTCATTGAGTATTAATCACATAGTGATGTGAACTAGACTACTGATTCTAGTAAACTCTTGGGTGTTAGTCACATGGCGATGTGACCTGTGAGTGTTAATCACATGGCGATGTGAACTAGATTATTGACTCTAGTGCAAGTGGGAGACTGTTGGAAATATGCTCTAGAGGCAATAATAAAAGTATTATTATTATATTTCCTTGTTCATGATAATTGTCTTTTATTCATGCTATAACTGTATTATCCGAAAATCGTAATACACGTGTGAATACATAGACCACAATATGTCCCTAGTGAGCCTCTAGTTGACTAGCTCGTTGTGATCAACAGATAGTCATGTTTTCCTGGCTATGGACATTGGATGTCGTTGATAACGGGATCACATCATTAGGAGAATGATGTGATGGACAAGACCCAATCCTAAGCTTAGCACAAAGATCGTGTAGTTCGTTTGCTAGAGCTTTGCCAATGTCAAGTATCTCTTCCTTTGACCATGAGATCGTGTAACTCCTGGATACCGTAGGAGTGCCTTGGGTGTATCAAACGTCACAACGTAACTGGGTGACTATAAAGGTGCACTACAGGTATCTCCGAAAGTATCTATTGTTTTATGCGGATCGAGACTGGGATTTGTCACTCCGTGTAAACGGAGAGGTATCTCTGGGCCCACTCGGTAGGACATCATCATATGCGCAATGTGACCAAGGAGTTGATCACGGGATGATGTGTTACGAAACGAGTAAAGTGACTTGCCGGTAACGAGATTGAACAAGGTATTGGATACCGACGATCGAATCTCGGGCAAGTAACATACCGATAGACAAAGGGAATTGAATACGGGATTGATTAAGTCCTTGACATCGTGGTTCATCCGATGAGATCATCGTGGAACATGTGGGAGCCATCATGGGTATCCAGATCCCGCTGTTGGTTATTGACCGAAGAACGTCTCGGTCATGTCTGCATGTCTCCCGAACCCGTAGGGTCTACACACTTAAGGTTCGATGACGCTAGGGTTATAAAGGAAGTTTGTATGTGGTTACCGAATGTTGTTCGGAGTCCCGGATGAGATCCCGGACGTCACGAGGAGTTCCGGAATGGTCCGGAGGTAAAGATTTATATATGGGAAGTCCTGTTTTGGTCACCGGAAAAGTTTCGGGCGATATCGGTATTGTACCGGGACCACCGGGAGGGTCCCGGGGGTCCACCAAGTGGGGCCACCTGCCCCAGAAGGTTGCGTGGGCCAAGTGTGGGAGGGGACCAGCCCCTAGGAGGGCTGGTGCGCCCCCCACAAGGGGGCCAAGGCGCAAGGGAGAGTGGGAGGGGGCAAACCCTAGTCCAGATGGGCCTTAAGGCCCATATTGGTGCGCCTCCCTCTCCTTCCCCCCCTTGGCCGCCTCCCCTTTGCCATCTAGGGCTGGCCGCACCCCTTGGGGGTGGGAACCCTAAAGGGGGCGCAGCCCCCCCTTCCCCCTATATATAGTTGAGGTTTGGGGCTGCCATACACATGAGTTCTCTCCCTCTTGGTGCAGCCCTGCCTCTCTCCCTCCTCCTCTTCTCCCATGGTGCTTGGCGAAGCCCTGCGGGATTGCCACGCTCCTCCACCACCACCACACCATTGTGCTGCTGTTGGATGGAGTCTTCCTCAACCTCTCCCTCTCTCCTTGCTGGATCAAGGCGTGGGAGACGTCACCGGGCTGTACGTGTGTTGAACGCGGAGGTGCCGTCCGTTCGGCACTTGATCATCGGTGATCTGAATCACGACGAGTACGACTCCATCAACCCCGTTCACTTGAACGCTTCCCCTTAGCGATCTACAAGGGTATGTAGATGCACTCTCCTTCTACTTGTTGCTGGTCTCTCCATAGATAGATCTTGGTGATTCGTAGGAAAAATTTTGAATTTCTGCTACGTTCCCCAACAAAGATGGGGTCTAGTCCTACATGAATAGATCTTGTCTACATCATGTCATCATTCTTATTGCATTACTCCGTTTCTCCATGAACTTAATACACTAGATGCATGCTGGATAGCGGTCGATCTGTGGAGTAATAATAGTAGATGAAGGCAGGAGTCGGTCTACTAATCTTGGACATGATGCATATATAATAATCATTGCCTGGATATCGTCATGATTATTTGAAGTTCTATCAATTGCCCAACAGTAATTTGTTTACCCACCGTATGCTATTTTCTCGTGAGAAGCCACTAGTCAAATCTACGACCCCCGGGTCTATTCTTTATCATATTTGCTTCGAGATCTATTTTTATTTGCTTTTGTTTTCAGATCTATAATTCTAAAAACCCAAAATACCTTACTGCACTTTTTATTTATTTATTTTATTTTGTTGTCTCGACAGATCTATTGATCCAAAATCATACGAATCAATCTATTTTTTACGCAGGAGAGATTGACAACCCCTCCTACGTGTCGGGCTGCAAGTATTTGTTCTTTGTGTGCAGCTACCGTTTACATAGTGTTTCTTGTTTCTCCTACTAGTTCGATAACCTTGGTTTCATCACTAAGGGAAATGCCTGCCGTAGCTGTGTTGTATCATCCCTTCCTCTTCGGAAAAAATTGACGTGGTCACGAGCCATCAAGAAAGGATTTCAGGCGCTGTTGCCGGGGAGGATCAAGTCAAGATATTCTCCCGACAACCCGCCGATTTCTGGCACCGTTGCCGGGGAGACATCATCAACATCTATCAGGTTCCTAATCACAAATCTCATCTCCTTGAATTTACATTATTTTCCATTTGCCTCTCGTTTTCATCTCCCCCACTTCATAAAAATTTGTTGTTTTATTCGCCCTCTTTTTCGTTCGCCATTTTCTCGTTAGATCTGTTTTTGTGTGCAATCTTGTTTGCATAGTCACGATGACTCAAGAAAACACCAAGTTGTGTGATTTTTCCAATACCAATAATAATGATTTTATTAGCACACCAATTGCTCCTCCCGCCACTAGTGTGAAATCTTGTGTTATTAATGTCGCTTTGTTGAATCTTGTTATGGAAGATCAATTTTTCGGTACTCCTAATGAGGATCTCACATCCCATCTGAACATATTCTTAGAATTATGCGATATGCAAAAGAAAAAATATGTGGACAATGATATTGTGAAGTTGAAATTATTTCCGTTTTCCTTGCGAGATCGTGCAAAAAAATGCTTCTCTTCTTTGGCTCGCAATAGTATTGATTCTTGGGATAAATGCAAAGATGCTTTCATTACTAAATGTTTTCCGCCCGTGAAAATTATTTCCCTTAGAACTCAGATCATGAACTTTAAGCAACTTGAGGATGAACATGTTGTGCAATCTTGGGAAAGAATGAAATTGACGCTAAGATATTGTCCTGCTAATGGGTTAAATCTTTGGATGATCATACAAAAATTTTATACACGATTGAACTTTGTCTCAAAAAATCTTTTAGATTCCGCCGCGGGTGGTACTTTTATGGAAATTACTTTAGGTGAAGCTACTAAGTTGCTCGATAATATTATGGAAAATTATTAACAATGGCATACCAAAAGAGCTCCTACTAGTAAAAAGGTTAATTCGGTTGAAGAAATTAGTACTTTGAGTGAAAAAGTTGATGCTCTTATGAAATTGGTTGCTAATACAAATGCTCCTATTGATCTTACTGTCATGCCTTTTCTACCTTGATTGAGCAACATAGGGATTTCTTAGATGTGAATTTTGTCTCACGAAACAATTTTAATAACAATGCTTATAGAGGTGATTTTAATTCTAGGTCTTTTCCTGGAAATTCCTCTAATAATTATGGTGGTTCCTATGGTGATCCTTCTTATAATAATAATAATAATATGAACACCTATGATCTTGAGAATAATATTAAAGAATTTATGAATGCTCAATTTTTTTTCATAATATGATAGAAGAAAAGTTGAATAAGATTGATGATATGTCTAGAAGCATTGATAGGATTTCTCATGATGTAGAAAATGTCAAGTTGAAAGTTTATGTGCCTAAGGTTGACTAATCAATTAAAGCTTTATATGTTTCTGTGGATGAAAGTAAGAAAAGAACCGCTATGCTTAGAGCTAAAAGAGAATTTTTAGAAAAAGCATTTTCTAGTGATTGCTTTCATAAAAATGATGAACATCTTAAAGTGATTGGTGTTTCTTCTATTGATTCCTTGTTTACTAATATTAAAATTGATGATAATCTAACTGGAGAAGAGTCAACTTTAGCTAGAAGGCGTCCCAATGATTCGGAGGGTGAAAATCTTGTTGAGAAAATTGATAAAAGTGGGTTTGGAGAGGTCAAAACTTTAACTAGTGATGTGCCCACTCTTTTGGATTACAAATACTTTATTTATGATATTTGCTCTTTGGTTGATTTTATTTCTTTGTTGCAATCCATGATTAATTCACCCCATGCTTATGAACAAAATAAAGCTTTTCCTAAACATATCATACATGCCATGATGAAAGCTTTGGAAGAAAAGTTGGAATTAGAAGTATCAATTCCTCGAAAATTACATGATGAATGGGAACCTACTATCAAAGTCCAGATTAAAAATTATGAGTGTTTTGCATTATGTGACTTGGGTGCTAGTGTTTCCACAATTCTGAAATCTTTATGTGATGTACTTGGTCTTACATATATTGAAGAATATTCTTTAAATTTGCACTTGGCGGAGCCTATGGGAAGAATTAATGATGTTCTTATTCTTGCAAATAGGAATTATATGCCCATAGATTTTATAGTTCTTGATATTGATTGCAATCCGTCTTGTCCAATTATACTTGGTAGACCGTTTTTACGTACTATTGGTGCTGTGATTGATATGAAAGAAGACAATATTAAATTTCAATTTCCACTGTGAAAGGGGATGGAACACTTCCCTAGACCTAGAATCAATCCACCATATGAATCAATCATGAGGGCATCCTATGGATCTAGGACCAAAGATGACAATACTTAGATCTGTGCATTATGCCTAGCTAGGGGCGTAAAACAATAGTGCTTGTTGGCAGGCAACCCAATGAATAAAATTTATTTTTGCCTTTTTCTTTCTGTTCTTGAGTGTTTGCACAATTATGCTACTATTATGATTGTGTTTTTATATTTTAATTAGTGTTTGTGCCAAGTAAAGCCTTTGGGATCATGTTGGGTGATAGTTGATTTGATCTTGTTGAAAAATAGAAACTTTTGCGCCCAGTAAAACAATTTTATTAAATTGCAGAAGCGCGATAAAATCTTGATTTTTGTACACAATATTGATATACAAATTTCCCATGTTGTCCTAAGTTTTTAGAATTTGTGGAGATACAGAAGTATTCGAAGTTTTCAGATTGCTCCAGACTATTCTGTTTTTGACAGATTCTATTTTTGTTGTGTTGTGTGCTTATTTTGATGAATATATGATTTGTATTGGAGGGTATAAGCCATGGTAAAGTTGGAATACAATATATATAATGCAAAAATAGAATATGAATGGGTTTGCAACAGTACTTAGAGTAGTGATTGCTTTGTTATACTAACGGATCTCACGAAGGTTTTGTTGAGTTTTGTGTGATTGAAGTTTTCAAGTTTTGGGTGAGATCACGATGGATGAAGGAATAAGGAGTAAGAAGAGCCTAAGCTTGGGGATGCCCCATGGCACCCCAAGTTATTATCTAAAGAGAAACAAGCAACTAAGCTTGGGGATGCCCCTGAGAGGCATCCCATCTTTCTTCTAATGGCCATCGGTATTTTACTTGAAGCTATATTTTTATTCGTCACATATCATGAGTTTTGCTTGGAGCATCTTGTATGATATGAGCCTTTGCTTGTTTTGGCTTTTAGTTTGTGTCATAATCCTTGCTGAACGCACCTATTTGAGGGAGCCAAAATTATGCTATGATTTGTTAGAGTTGCTCTTAATGCTTCACTTAATTTATTTTTGAGCTATGGAATTGCTCTAGTGCTTCGATTATATCTTTTTGAGCATAGTGTGCTTTAATATTTTGAAGAAATGCTCTCATGCTTCACTTAGATGTATTTGAGAGTTACTAAATTTTTGAAGAAATTCTCTCATGCTTCACTTATATTATTTCGAGAGATGAAATTTTTTATCTCATGTTATTCACTTAGATTTGTTTGAGCTATCTATTAAACTAGTCCCAAAGTGATAGATATTCAAGAGGGATATAATAAAAAAATTCATGAAGACCATTGGACAAAATAAACTTGATTCTTTGTAATAGTTTTGGGATATGATGATAATGATATGTGAGTCATGTTGATCAGTAATTATGCTTTAGTAAGAATATTGGTGTTAAGGTTTGTGATTCCCTATGCAAGCACGAAAGTCAATAGTTATGCAATGAAATTACATCCTACTTGTGGTGAATTATTCAGTGTTAGTTATGCTTAATGCTCGCTTATGTGATTTTTCTTTTCTTGGTTGGATGCTTGATACGTCTCCAACGTATCTATAATTTTTGATTGTTCCATGCTATTATATTACCCCTTTTGGATGTTTATGGGCTTTATTTTACACATTTATATAATTTTTGGGACTAACCTACTAATCGGAGGCCCAACCCGTATTGCTGGTTTTTTGCCTATTTCAGTATTTCGAAGAAAAGGAATATCAAACGGAGTCCAAACGAAATGAAACCTTCGGGAGCGTGATTTTTGGAACGAACGTGATCCAGAGGACTTGGAGTGCAAGCCAAGAAGTGATCGAGGCGGCCAGGAGATAGGAGGGCGTGCGCCCCTGTCTCGTGGGCCCCTCGAGCGGCCACCGACGTACTTCTTCCTCCTATATATACCCACGTACCCCGAAAACATCCAGGGAGCCAATGAAAAACAATTTCCACCACTGTAACCTTCTGTATCCATGAGATCCCATCTTGGAGCCTTCGCCAGCGCTCCGCCGGAGGGGGAATCGACCATGGAGGGCTTCTACATCAACACCATAGCCCTTCCGATCAGTTGTGAGTAGTTTACCACAGACCTTCGAGTCCATAGTTATTAGCTAGATGGCTTCGTCTCTCTTTTTGGATCTCAATACAATGTTCTCCCCCTCTCTTGTGGAGATCTCTTCGATGTAAACTCTTTTTGCAGTGTGTTTGTCGAGATCCGATGAATTGTGGGTTTATGATCAAGTTTATCTATGAGAAATATTTGAATCTTCTCTAAATTCTTTTATGTATGATTGAGTTATCTTTGCAAGTCTCTTCGAATTATCAGTTTGGTTTGGCCTACTAGATTAATCTTTCTTGCAATGGGAGAAGTGCTTAGCTTTGGGTTCAATGTTGTGGTGTCCTTACCCAGTGACAGCAAGGGTTGCAAGGCACATATTGTATTGTTGCCATCGAGGATAAAAAGATGGGGTTTATATCATATTGCTTGAGTTTATCCCTCTACATCATGTCATCTTTCTTAATGTGTTACTCTGTTCTTATAAACTTAATACTCTAGATGCATGCTGGATAGCGGTCGATGTGTGGAGTAATAGTAGTAGATGCAGGCAGGAGTCGGTCTACTTGTTGCGGATGTGATGCCTATATACATGATCATGCCTAGATAATCTCATAATTATTCGCTTTTCTATCAATTGCTCGACAGTAATTTGTTCACCCATCGTAATACTTATGCTATCTTGAGAGAAGCCACTAGTGAAACCTATGGCCCCGGGGTCTATCTTTTATCATATAAGATTTCAATCTACTTTTATTTGCATCTTTACTTTTCGCATCTATATTATAAAATACCAAAAATATATTTATCTTATCATACTATCTCTATCAGATCTCACTTTCGCAAGTGGCCGCGAAGGGATTGACAACCCCTTTATTGTGTTAGTTGCGAGTTCTTTGTTTGTTTGTGTAGGTGCGTGGGACTTTTGAGGAGCCTCCTACTGTATTGATACCTTGGTTCTCAAAAACTGAGGGAAATACTTACGCTACTATTGTTGCATCACCCTTTCCTCTTCAAGGAAAACCAATCCAAGTTCAAGACGTAGCAAGAAGGATTTTTGGCGCTGTTATCGGGGAGGTCTTCGCTCAAGTCAAGACATACGAAGTACCCATCACAAACTCATCTCCCTCGCATTTACATTATTTTCCATTTGCCTCTCGTTTTCCTCTCCCCCACTTCACCCTTGCCGTTTTATTCGCCCTCTCTTTTCCAATCTCCTCTTTCTCCTTCGCTTGCCTTTTTCTGTTTGCTTGTGTGTTGGATTACTTGTTGCCATGGCGCAAGATAATACCAAATTGTGTGATTTCTCCAATACCAATAATAATGATTTCCTTAGTACTCTGATTGCTCCTCTTAATGATGTTGAGTCTTGTGAAATCAATACTGCTTTGCTGAATCTTGTTATGAAAGATCAATTCGCCGGCCTTCCTAGTGAAGATGCCACTACTCATGTAAACAACTTTGTTGATTTGTGTGATATGCAAAAAGAAGAAATATACGGATAATGATATTGTTAAATTGAAGTTATTTACGTTTTCACTTAGAGATCATGCTAAAGTTTGGTTTTCATCTTTGCCTAAAAATAGTATTGATTCTTGGAACAAGTGCAAAAATGCTTTTATCTCTAAGTATTTTCCTCCCGCTAAGATTATCACTCTTAGGAACGATATTATGCATTTTAAACAACTTGATCATGAGCATGTTGCCCAATCTTGGGAAAGAATGAAATTGATGATTCGCAATTGCCCTACTCATGGTTTGAATTTATGGATGATCATACAAAAAATTTATGCCGGTTTGAACTTTGCTTCTAGAAATCTTTTAGATTCGACCGCGGGAGGCACTTTTATGGAAATCACGTTAGGAGATGCTACAAAACTTCTTGATAATATTATGGCTAATTATTCTCAATGGCACACCGAAAGATCTTCTAGTAAAAAAGTGCATGTTATAGAAGAAATCAATGTTTTGAGTGGAAAGATGGATGAACTTATGAAATTATTTGCTACTAAAAATACTCCTTTTGATCCCAATGATATGCCTTTGTCTACTTTGATTTAGAATAATAATGAATCTATGGATGTGAATTTTGTTGGTAGGAATAGTTTTGGAAACAATGGTTATAGAGGAAACTTTAATTCTAGACCGTTCCCTAGTAATTCCTCTAATAATTATGGAAATTCCTACAATAATTATTATGGTAATTTTAATAAGATGCCCTCTGATTTTGAGAATAGTATGAAAGAATTTATGATATCTCAAAAGAATTTTAATGCTTTGCTTGAAGAAAAATTGCTCAAAGTTGATGATTTGGCTAGGAACGTTGATAGACTTTCGCTTGATGTTGATTCTCTTAAACTTAGATCTACTCCTCCTAAGCATGATATCAATGAGTCTCTCAAAGCCATGAGAATTTCCATTGATGAGTGCAAGGAAAGAGCCGCTAGATTGCGTGCCAAGAAAGATTGCTTTGTAAAGGCGTGTTCTTCTAGTTTCAATGAAAATAATGATGAAGATCTTAAAGTTATTGATGTGTCCCCTATTAGATCTTTGTTTTGAAATATGAATCTTGATAATAATGGGACTGGAGATGAGTCAACTTTAGTTAGAAGGCGTCCCAATAGTTCGGAGTTTTTAGATCTTGATGCTAAATTTGGTAAAAGTGGGATCGGAGAGGTCATGACTTTAAATAGCATTGAACCCACTATCTTGGATTTCAAGGAATTTGATTATGATAATTGTTCTTTAGAAGGTTGTATTTCCTTGTTGCAATCCGTTGTTAATTCTCCTCATGCTTATAGTCAAAATAAAGCTTTTACCAAACATATCGTTGATGCCTTGATGCAATCTTCTGATGAAAAATTTAATTTGGAAGTTTCTATACCTAGAAAACTTAATGATGAGTGGGAACCTACTATAAACATTAAAATTAAAGATCATGAGTTTTTTGCTTTGTGTGATTTGGGTGCTAGTATTTCCATGATTCCGAAAACTTTATGTGATATTCTAGGTTTCCATGATCTTGATGATTGCTCTTTAAATTTGCACCTTGCGGATTCCACCATTAAAAAGCCAATGGGAAGAATCAATGATGTTCTCATTGTTGCAAATAGAAATTTGGTGCCCGTAGATTTTATCGTTCTTGATATAGATTGCAATCTTTCTTGCCCTATTATTCTTGGTAGACCTTTCCTTAGAACGATTGGCGCGATTATTGATATGAAGGAAGGGAATATTAGATTCCAATTTCCATTAAAGAAAGACATGGAGCACTTTCCAAGAAAGAAAGTCAAATTACCTTATGAATCTATCATGCGGGTTACTTATCAATTGAATGCCAAAGATGGCACTACTTAGATCTATCTTTGCTTTTATGCCTAGTTAGAGGCGTTAAACGATAGCGCTAGTTGGGAGGCAACCCAATTTTATTTGTGTTTTTTGTTTTTGTTTCTGTTTAGTAATAAATTTTGCATCTACCTTCTGTTTAGATGTGTTTTTATGTTTTAATTATTGTTTGTGCCAAGTAGAACCTATAGGATAACCTATGATGATAGTTAATTTGATTCTGCTGAAAAACAGAAACTTTGCGCGCACGAAATTAGTTTTTTTAAATCACAGAAACGTGCTTTTGCGTTGATTCTTTTTGCTTATGATCAATAGACAAATTGTACAGGACTTACTATTTTGGTAGGATTTTTCGAGTTCCAGAAGTTTGCATTAGTTACAGATTGCTACAGACTGTTCTGTTTTTGACAGATTCTGCCTTTCGTGTGTTGTTTGCTTATTTTGATGCATCTATGGCTAGTAAAATAGTTTATAAACCATAGATAAGTTGGAATACAGTAGGTTTAACACCAATATAAATAAAGAATGAGTTAATTACAGTACCTTATGTGGTGGTTTTGTTTTCTTTCACTAACGGAGTTTATAAGATTTCCTGTTGAGTTTTGTGTTGTGAAGTTTTCAAGTTTTGGGTAAAGATTTGATGGACCATGGCATAAGGAGTGGAAAAATCCTAAGCTTGGGGATAACCACGGCACCCCAAGATATTCAAGAATAGTAAAAATCCTAAGCTTGGGGATGCCCCGGGAAGGCATCGCCTCTTTCGTCTTCGTTCATTGGTAACTTTACTTGGAGCTATATTTTTATTCACCACATGATATGTGTTTTGCTTGGAGCATCATTTATGATATTAGTCTTTGATTTTTAGTTTACCACAATCATCCATGCTGTACACACCTTTTGGGAGAATCCCACTTGATTGAAATTTATTAGAATACTCTATGTGCTTCACTTATATCTTTTGAGCTAGATAGTTTTTGCTCTAGTGCTTCACTTATATCTTTTAGAGCACGACGGTGGCTTAATTTTGTAGAAATTGCTAGTCTCTCATGATTCACTTATATTATTTTGAGAGTATTTTAGAACAGCATGGTATTTGCTATGGTTATAAAATTGGTCCTAGAATGGTAGTCATCCAAGTTGGGTATAATAAAAACTATCATAGGAAGTGAATTGGATGCAATGATCAATTTGATACTTGATAATTGTTTTGAGATATGGAGGTAGTGATATTAAAGTCATGCTAGTTGGGTGATTATGAATTTAAAGAATGCTTGTGTTGAAGTTAGCAAGTCCCGTAGCATGCACGTATGGTTAAAGTTGTGTAACAAATTTGAAACATGAAGTGTACTTGGATTGTGCATCCTTATGAGTGGCGGTCGGGGACGAGCGATGGTATTTTCCTACCAATCTATCCCTCTAGGAGCATGCGCGTAGTGCTTGGTTTTTGATGACTTCTAAATTTTTGCAATAAGTATATGAGTTCTTTTGACTAATGTTGAGTCCATGGATTATACACACTTTTACCTTTCCACCATTGCTAGCCTCTTCGGTACCGTGCATTGCCCTTTCTCACCTTGAGAGTTGGTGCAAACTTCACCGGTGCATCCAAACCCCGTGATACGATACACTCTATCACACATAAACCTCCATATATCTTCCTCAAAACAGCCACCATACCTACCTATTATGGCATTTCCATAGCCATTCCGAGATATATTGCCATGCAACTTTCCACCGTTCCGTTTATCATCATGACATACATTACTTTTCTCATATTGCCATTGCATGATCATGTACTTGACATCGTATCTGTGGCAAAGCCACCATGCATAATTTTTCATACATGTCACTGTTGATTCATTGCACCATCCCGATACACCACCGGAGGCATTCATATGGAGTCATATCTTGTTCTAATTTCGAGTTGTAATTCATATGTTGTAATCAATAAAAGTGTGATGATCATCATTATTAGAGCATTGTCCCCAAAAAGAAAAAAGAAAAAGAAAAAGAAAAAAGAAAGGCCAAAAGAAAAAAAAGAAAGGCCAAAGAAAAAAAGAAAAAAAAGAAAAAGGAAAAAGAAAAAAAGGAAAATAAATAAAAAGGGGCAATGTTACTATCTCTTTTTCCACACTTGTGCTTCAAAGTAGCACCATGTTCTTCATATAGCGAGTCACATTTATTGTGCTTCAAAGTAGCACCATGTTCTTCATATAGAGAGTCTCATATGTTGTCACTTTCATATACTAGTGGGAATTTTTCATTATAGAACTTGGCTTGTATATTCCTACGATGGGCTTCCTCAAATGCCCTAGGTCTTCGTGAGCAAGCAAGTTGGATGCACACCCACTAGTTTTCTTTTGTTGAGCTTTCATTCATTTTTAGCTCAAGTGCATTCGTTGCATGGCAATGCCTACTCCTCATGTTGACATCAATTGATGGGCATCTCCATAGCACGTTGATTATCCTCGTCAATGTGAGACTTTCTCCTTTTTTGTCTTCTCCACACAATCCCCATCATCATATTCTATTCCATCCATAGTACTATATCCATGGCTCACGCTCATGTATTGCGTGAAAGTTGAAAAAGTTTGAGATTATTTAAGTACGAAACAATTGCTTGGCTTGTCATCAGGGGTGTAGAATTTGGGAACATTTTTGTGTGACAAATGAAGCATAGCCTAACTATATGATTTTGTAGGGATGAACTTTCTTTAGCCATGTTATTTTGAGAAGACATGATTGCTTTGATTAGTATGCTTCAAGTATTACTATTTCTTTTATCAATATGAACTTTTATTTTGAATCATTTGGATCTGAACATTCATGCCACAATAAAGAAAATTACATTGAGAATTATGCTAGGTATCATTCCACATGAATTTTTTTGTTTTTATCATTTACCTACTCGAGGACGAGCAGGAATTAAGCTTGGGGATGCTTGATACGTCTCCAACGTATCTATAATTTTTTATTGTTCCATGCTATTATATTACCCCTTTTGGATGTTTATGGGCTTTATTTTACACATTTATATCATTTTTGGGACTAACCTACTAACCGGAGGCCCAGCCCGTATTGCTGTTTTTTTGCCTACTTCAGCATTTTGAAGAAAAGGAATATCAAACGGAGTCCAAACGGAATGAAACCTTCGGGAGCGTGATTTTTGGAACGAACGTGATCCAGAGGACTTGGAGTGCAAGCCAAGAAGTGATCGAGGTGGCCAGGAGATAGGAGGGCGCGCCCACCCCCTCTGGGCACGCCCCTTGTCTCGTGGGCCCCTCGAGCGGCCACCGACGTACTTCTTCCTCCTATATATACCCACGTACCTCGAAAACATCCAGGGAGCCAACGAAAAACAATTTCCACCGTCGTAACCTTCTGTATCCGCGAGATCCCATCTTGGAGCCTTCGTCGGTGCTCCGCCGGAAGGGGAATCGACCATGGAGGGCTTCTACATCAACACCATAGCCCTTCCGATGAGTTGTGAGTAGTTTACCACAGACCTTTGGGTCCATAGTTATTAGCTAGATGGCTTCTTCTCTCTTTTTGGATCTCAATACAATGTTCTCCCCCTCTCTTGTGGTGATCTATTCGATGTAAACTCTTTTTGCGGTGTGTTTGTCGAGATCCGATGAATTATGGGTTTATGATCAAGTTTATCTATGAGAAATATTTGAATCTTCTCTGAATTCTTTTATGTATGATTGAGTTATCTTTGCAAGTCTCTTTGAATTATCAGTTTGGTTTGGCCTACTAGATTGATCTTTCTTGCAATGGGAGAAGTGCTTAGCTTTGGGTTCAATCTTGCGGTGTCCTTACCCAGTGACAGCAGGGGTTGCAAGGCACGTATTGTATTGTTGCCATCGAGGATAAAAAGATGGGGTTTATATCATATTGCTTGAGTTTATCCCTCTACATCATGTCATCTTTCTTAATGCGTTACTCTGTTCTTATGAACTTAATACTCTAGATGCACGCTAGATAGCGGTCGATGTGTGGAGTAATAGTAGTAGATGCAGGCAGGAGTCGGTCTACTTGTTGCAGACGTGATGCCTATATACATGATCATGCCTAGATAATCTCATAATTATTTACTTTTCTATCAATTGCTCGACAGTAATTTGTTCACCCACCGTAATACTTATGCTATCTTAAGAGAAGCCACTAGTGAAACCTATGGCCCTCGGGTCTATCTTTTATCATATAAGCTTTCAATCTACTTTTATTTGCATCTTATTTTTCGCATCTATATTATAAAATACCAAAAATATATTTATTGTGTTGGTTGCGAGTTCTTTGTTTGTTTATGTAGGTGCGTGGGACTTTTGAGGAGCCTCCTACTGGATTGATACCTTGGTTCTCAAAAACTGAGGGAAATACTTACGCTACTATTGTTGCATCACCCTTTCCTCTTCAAGGAAAACCAACGCAAGCTCAAGACGTAGCAATGCTTCTCAATCTATTTGCTAGCCTTCCCTTGCACTAAGTGGGAATACTACTTGTGCATCCAAAATCCTTAAACCCAGTTTTGCCATATGAGTCCACCATACCTACTTATATGTGGTATTTTTGTGCCGTTCTAGGCAAATTTGTATGCGCCATATCTAATTTTTAAAATAAATTTCCCTTTTGTGTGCTTGTACCGCTCATGAAACGGCAGGGGGTGGCTGATATTTTTCCATGCTAGATGTGTTATTCTCAAGATGAGTGTTTATTCACTTGTCATTGCACAAGAGTACGACAAAGGTATTAGGGTTGGTCAGTCCCGAAATGGAAAATGAATTTACTTTATGTTGTCAAATAATATTCCTTGGAAAGTATTGGTATGGACGGTACCCGTGGATATGGTTAGCCGTGGAATGTGAAAGTATGGTGGAAAAAGGAATAAATTTAATTTCTGTTTGGGAACCGCCTATGATCTAGCATGGAAAGTATTGGGAATTACTTGATCGTTTTATTTGACAGGAAAGGCATGCCACCCAAAATGTTTTATCTCTTAATTTTCGCTTTGAGTTCTGGCACCTCTACAAATCCCTACTTCCGTCTACAAAGGGCCTTTCTATTTACTTTATGCAAATTTTATATTATTTGAGTCTCCATCTTCTCTTATAAAGCACCAACTAAGGGGTACTATGATCGTACTTGTGCATTAGATGTAGCTAATATGCGAGTGTGTTTCATGAATGGATTAATGATTGAGCATGATGGGCTAGGGATAACTTGCTTTAGTGTTGATATTTTGAAAGACATGGTTGCTTGTTGATATGCTTGAGTATTGAAATATTCATGTCAAAACTAGACTATTGCTTTGAACCATATAAAAGTCCAAATGTCTGGGCTACAAAAGAAAAGAATGTGATGAACATGTTAGGCAGCATTCCACATCAAAAATTCTGTTTTTATCATTTACCTACTCGAGGACGAGCCGAAATTAAGCTTGGGGATGTTGATACGTCTCCAATGTATCTATAATTTTTTATTATTCCATGCTATTATATTATCATTCTTGGATGTTTTATACTCATTTTATAGCAACTTTATATCATTTTTTGAGACTAACCTATTGACATAGTGCCTAGTTCTAGTTGTTGTTTTTTGCTTGTCTTTTGCTTCGCAGAAAATCAGTACCAAACAGAGTCCAAACGCAGCGAAACTTTTTAGAGAATTTTTTTGGGTCAGAAGACACAGGATGGGCCAAAGAAGTACCAGAGGGATGCCCCGAGGGGGGCACAACCCACCTAGGTGCGCCTGGGGGCCCAGGCGCGCCCTGGTGGGTTGTGCCCACCTCGGTGGCCTCCCGCACGACCTCTTTGCTCTATAAATACCGCAATATTCCAAAAACCCTAGGGGAGTCGGCAAAACAAAATTCCAGCCGCCGCAAGTTCTAGAACCACCAGATCCAATCTAGACACCATCACGGAGGTGTTCATCATCCTCATTGGTGCCTCTCCGATGATGCGTGAGTAGTTCATTGTAGACCTACAGGTCTGTAGGCAGTAGCTAGATGGCTTCTTCTCTCTTTTTTGGTTCTCAATACAATGGTCTCTTGGAGATCTATTTGATGTAACTCTTTTGTGGTGTGTTTGTTGGGACCCTATGAACTTTGAGTTTATGATCAGATCTATTTTATCCATGAAAGTTATTTGAGTTTTGATCTCTTACATGCATGATTACTTATAGTCTCGTTTTTCTTGTTCGAATCTTTGGTATAGTTAGGCCGACTAGATCGATTTTTCTTACCATGGGAAGAGGTGCTTTGTGATGGGTTCGGTCGTGCGGTGTTCTTTCCTAGTGACAGAAGGGGCGGCAAAACACGTATTGATCATTGCAATTAAGGATAACAAGATGGGGTCTATTCCTACATGAATAGATCTTGTCTACATCATGTCATCGTTCTTATTGCATTACTCCGTCTCTCCATGAACTTAATACACTAGATGCATGCTGGATAGCGGTCAATGCATGGAGTAATAGTAGTAGATGCAGGCAGGAGTCGGTCTACTAATCTTGGACGTGATGCCTATATAATGATCATTGCCTGGATATCATCATGATTATTTGAAGTTCTATGAATTGCCCAACAATAATTTGTTTATCCACCGTATGCTATTTTCTCGAGAGAAGCCACTAGTGAAATCTACGGCCTCGGGGTCTATTCTTTATCATATTTGCTTCGAGATCTTTTTTTTTGCTTTTCTTTTTAGATCTATAATTCTAAAAACCCAAAAATACCTTGCTGCACTTTTTCTTTATTTATTTTATTTTGTTTTATCAACATACCTATTTATCCAAAATCATACAAATCAATCTATTTTTTTACCCGGGAGATATTGACAACCCCTCTTACGCTTCGGGCTGCAAGTATTTGTTCTTTGTGTGAAGGTACTGTTTACATAGTGTTGCTTGGTTCTCCTATTGGTTCCATAACCTTGGTTTCATCACTGAGGGAAATACCTACCGTAGCTATATTGCATCATCCCTTCCTCTTCAGAGAAAAATTGACGCAGACACGAGCCATCAAGAATGGATTTCTGGCGCCGTTGCTGGGGAGGATCAAGTCAAGATAGTCTCCTGACAACTCGTCGGTTTCCGGTGTCGTTGCCAGGGAGACATCATCAACATTTATCTGGTTCCTAGTCACAAATCGCATCTTCTTGCAATTTACATTATTTTCCATTTGCCTCTTGTTTTCATCTCCCCCACTTCAACAAAATTTGTCGTTTTATTCGCCCTCTTTTTCGTTCACTGTTTTCTCGTCAGATCTATTTTTGTGTGCAATCTTGTTTGCGTAGTCACAATGACTCAAGAAAATACCAAGTTGTATGATTTTTCCAATGCCAATAATAATGATTTTATTAGCATTCTGATTGCTCCTCCCGCCACTAGTGTGGAATATTGTGATACTAATGCCGCTTTGTTGAATCTTTTTATGAAAGATCAATTTCCCGGTATTCTTAATGAGGATGCCGCGTACCATCTTAACACACTCGTAGAATTATGCGATATGAAAAAGAAAAAGGATGTGGACAATGATATTGTGAACTTGAAATTATTTCCGTTTTCTTTGCAAGATCCTGCAAAATTTTGGTTCTCTTCTTTGCCTCGCAATAGTATCGATTCTTGGGATAAATGCAAAGATGCTTTCATTACTAAGTATTTTTCGCTCGCGAAAATTATTTCCCTTAGAACTCAGATCATGAACTTTAAGCAACTTGAGCATGAACATGTTGCGCAATCTTGGGAAAGAATGAAATTAATGCTTAGAAATTGTCTTACTCATGGGTTAAATCTTTGGATGATCATACGAAACTTCTATGCGGGATTGAATTTTGTCTCAAGAAATCTTTTAGATTCCGCCACGGGTGGTACTTCTATAGAAACTACTTTGGGTGAAGCTACTAAGTTGCTCGATAATATTATGGAAAATTATTCACAATGGCATACCGAAAGAGCTGCTACTAGTAAAAAGGTTAATTCGGTTGAAGAAATTAGTACTTTGAGTGAAAAAGTTGATGCTCTTATGAAATTGGTTGTTAATAAAAAATGCTCCAATTGATCTTAATGATGTGCCTTTGTCTACCTTGATTGAGCAAAATAGTGATTCCATAGATGTGAATTTTGTCTCCCGAAACAATTTTAATAACAATGCTTATAGAAGTAATTTTAATCCTAGGCCTTTTCCCGAAAATTCCTCTAATAATTATGGTGGTTCCTATGGTAATCCTTCTTATACTAATAATATGAACACCTCTGATCTGGAGAATAATATTAAAGAATTTATCAACGCTCAAAAAGTTTTCAATAATACGATAGAAGAAAAGTTTAATAAGATTGATGATATTTGTGATTAGGAACCTGATAGACATTAATAATGGACGTACAACACTGATACGTCTAGTTTGCATCATGTTTTCCTACTGTTATTTATAATATTTTTATGCATAATAATGCTTTTGGGAGTAATAGTAATGCCTTTTCTCTCATAATGCAAGGTTTACACAAAGAGAGAGAATACCGGCAGCTGGAATTCTGGACCGAAAAAGCACGTCAAAGCTACCTATTCTGCACAACTCCAAATAAGCTGAAACTTCACGGAGATTTTTTATGGAATATTTAAATATTACTGGAGCAAATAACTACCAGAGGGGACCCACCAGGTGGGCAACCCCACCTGGGCGCGCTAGGGAGCCCAGGCGCACCCTGGTGGGTTGTGCCCTCCTTGGCCCACCTCGGTGCCCCTCTTCTAGTATATAAGCCATTTTGATATATATAAAATAAGGGGAGGAATTTCGGGACGAGACGCCACCGTCTCAAGGCGGAACTTGGGCAGGAGCACTTTTGCCCTCCAGTGGAGCGATCCCGTCGGGGGAACTTCCCCCCCCCCCCCCGAGGGGGAAATCATTGTCAGCACCATCACCAACAACTCTTCCATCTTGGGGAGGGAAATATCCATCAACATCAAGAACAAAACCATCTCCTCTCAAACCCTAGTTCATCTCTTTTGTTCAATATTTGTACCGAAACCTTAAATTGGTACTTTTGGGTGGCTAGTAGTGTTGATTACATCTTGTAGTTGATTACCATATGGTTTATTTGGTGGAAGATTATATGTTCAGATCCATTATGTTATTTAATACCCCCTATGATCTTGAGCATGATTATCAGTTGTGAGTAGTTACTTTCGTTCTTGAGGTCACGGGAGAAATCTTGTTGCAAGTAATCATGTGAACTTGATATGTGTTCGATATTTTGATGGTATGTATCTTGTGATTCCCTTAGTGGTGTCATGTGAACGTCGACTACATGGCACTTCACCTTATTAGGGCCTAAGGGAATGCATTGTGGAGTAGTTATTAGATGATGGGCTGCGAGACTGACAGAAGCTTAAACCCTAGTTTATGCACTACTTCGTAAGGGGCTGATTTGGATCCAAAAGTTTAATGCTACGGTTAGATTTTATCTTAATACTTTTCTCGTAGTTGGGTATGCTTGCGAGGGGGTTAATCATAAGTAGGGATTTTTTCAAGTAGGAACAACACCTAAGCACCGGTCCAGCCACATATCAAATTATCAAAGTAGTGAACACAAATCAATCCAACATGATGGAAGTGACTAGATGAAATTCCCGTCTACCCTCAAGGACACTTTGCTTATCATAAGAGACCGTTTTGGTCTATCCTTGGCCACAAAAGGATTGGGCTACCTTGCTGCATACTATTTACCATTACCTCACTTGCTCATTACAAATTATCTTGCTATCAAAATACCCGTTACTTATAATTTTAATGCTTGCAGAGAATACCTTGCTGAAAACCACTTGTCCTTTCCTTCTGCTACTCATTGGGTTTGATACTCTTACTTATCTAAAGGACTACGATTGAGCCCTTATACTTGTTGGTCTTCAAGGCTCTTTCCTGACGCCCTTGCCAGGGAGTGAAGCGCCTTTGGTAAGGAAAAATTTATATAGTGTGCTAAAATTTACTATCACTTGTTGCTATGGAAAATAATCCTTTGAGGAGCTTGTTCGGGGTATCTTCACCCCGACCGGAAGAGCAAAGAGTTGCACCTCAACCTACTGAACCTACTGCAAATATTTATTATGAAATTCCTCTGGGTACGATAGAGAAACTGCTAGCTAATCCTTATGCAGGAGATGGAAAGTTACATCCTGATATGCATCTAATCTATGTGGATGAAGTTTGTGGATTATTTAAGCTTGCAGGTTTCCACGAGGATGAAGTTAAGAAGAAGGACTTCCCTTTATCTTTGAAGGAGAAGGCATTTACATGGTATAGGCTATGTGATGATATTGGATCATGGAACTACAACCAATTGAAATTGGAATTTCATCAAAAGTTTTATCCTATGCATCTGGTTCATCGTGATCAGAATTATATTTATAATTTTTGGCCTCATGAAGGAGAAAGTATCACTCAAGCTGGGGGGGGGGGGCTTAAGTCAATGTTATATCCATGCCCTAATCATGAGCTCTCAACAGAAATTATGATTCAGAATTTTTATGCTCGGCTTTCTCGTAATGATAAATCCATGCTCGATACTTCTTGTACTGGCTCTTTTATGAAGAAGATTGTTGAATCCAAATGGGATTTATTGGAAAGAATTAAATGCAACTCTGAAGATTGGGAACTCGACGAAGGTAATGAGTCAGGTATAAACCTTAAGTTTGACTATGTTAAATCTTTTATGGATACCGATGCTTTTCATGATTTTAGCACTAAATACGGACTTGACTCTGGGATAGTAGCTTCTTTTTGTGAATCATTTGCTACTCATGTTGATCTCCCCAAGGAGAAGTTGTTTAAATATCATCCTCCCATTGAAGTAAAAGTGGTGGAACCTATTAGAGTTGAAGAAAAAACTATTACTTATAGTGTTGATCCTATTGTCCCTATTGCTTATATTGTGAAACCACCTTTCCTTGTTGGAATAATGGAACATGCTAAAGCTGCAACTGTGGTTCGTAAGAGTTATTCTAGAACACCTACACCCCTGAACAAATTAAAGTTTAACCTAGTGTTACTATGGCTAAAGATCTCTTGGTTGATAATATTGATGGGCATGTTATTTATTTCTGTGATGAAGCTGCTAGAATTGCTAAATCTGATATTAAAGATAAACATAGACCTATTGTTGGCATGTCTGTTGTTTCTGTTAAAATAGGAGACCATTGTTATCATGTCTTATGTGATGTGGCTGCTAGTGTGAGTGCAATTCCTTTTACCTTATACCAACAAATTATGAATGATATTGCACCTGCTGAGATAGAAGATATTGATGTTACTATCAAGCTTGCCAATAGAGATACTATATCACCAATTGGGATTGTTAGAGATGTTGAAGTCTTGTGTAGGAAAATAAAATATGCTACTAATTTCCTTGTTCTTGGTTCCCCACAAGATGATTTTTGTCCCATCATATTTGGTAGACCTGTCTTGAATACTGTTAATGCTAGGATAGACTGTGAGAAAGAAATTGTTACTGTAAGTTTTGGGGATGTGTCTCATGATTTTAATTTCTCTAAATTTCGTAGAAAACCCCATGATAAGGAATTGCCTATTAAAGATGAAATTATTGGTCTTGCTTCTATTGTTGTGCCTCCTACCGATCCTTTAGAACAATATTTGCTAGACCATGAGAATGATATGTTTCTAAATGAAAGAAAGGAATTAGATGAAATATTCTTTAACCAAATGTCTATTTTGAAACACAATTTGCCTATTGAAATCCTTGGAGATCCTCCTCCACCCAAGGGTGACCCCGTGTTTGAGCTTAAACAATTACTTGATACTTTGAAATATGCTTATCTTGATGAAAAGGAGATATATCCTATTAGTATTAGTGCTAACATTTCAGAGCATGAAGAAAAGAAATTATTGAAAACTCTAAGGAAGCACCATGCCGCCCCCATTGGATATACTCTTGATGATCTTAAGGGCATTAGTCCCACTCTATGTCAGCACAAAATTGATATGGAGCATGATGTTAAACCAGTTGTTGATCATCAATGAAGGTTAAATTCTAAGAAGAAAGAAGTGGTAAGAAATGAAATACTAAAGCTTCTGGAGGAAATTATAATTTATCCTATTGCTGATAGTGGATGGGTAAGTCTCGTTCATTCCCTAAGAAGGGAGGTATTACTGTTGTTCCTAATGAAAATAATGAATTGATCCCACAAAGAATTGTTACATGTTATATAATGGTAATTCATTTTCGCAAATTGAACAAAGCTACTAGAAAAGATCATTACCCTCTACCTTTTATTGATCAAATGCTAGAAAGACTATCCAAACATACACATTTTTGCTTTCTAGATGGTTATTCTAGGTTTTCTCAAATACCTTTGTCAAAAGAGGACCAAGAAAAGACCACTTTTACTTGCACTTTCGGTACTTTTTCTTATAGACATATGCCTTTTGGTTTATGCAATCCACGTGCTACCTTTCGAAGATCTATGACTTCTATATTCTCTGACTTTTGTGAAAATATTGTTGAGGTTTTCATGGATGATTTATCCATTTATAGAACTTCTTTTGATGATTGCTTAAGCAACCTTGATCAATTTTTGCAAAGATGTGAAGAAACTAATCTTGTCTTGAATTGGGAGAAGTGTCACTTTATGGTTAACAAAGTTATTGTCTTGGGGCATAAAATTTCTGAAAGAGGTATTAAAGTTGATAAGGCTAAAGTAGATGCTATTGAAAAGATGTCGTGTCCTAAAGATATCAAAGGTATAAGAAGTTTCCTCAGTCATGCTGGTTTCTATAGGAGGTTTATTAAAGACTTCTCTAAAATTTCTAGGCCTCTCACTAATCTCTTGAGAAAAGATGTTCTTTTGTTTTTGATGATGATTGTGTAGAAGCATTTGAAATACTTAAGAAAGCCTTGATTTCTACACCTATTGTTCAACCACCTGATTGGAATTTACCCTTTGATATTATGTGTGATGCTAGTGATTATGATGTTGGTGTTGTTCTAGGGCAAAGAGTTGACAAGAAATTGAGTGTTATTCATTATGCTAGTAAAACTCTAGACGGTGCCCAGAGAAATTATGCTACTACTGAAAAAGAAATTTTAGCGATTGTATTTGTTTGTGATAAGTTCAGATCTTATATTGTTGATTCCAAAGTAACTATTCACACTAATCATGCTGCTATTAAATATCTTATGGAAAAGAAAGATGCTAAACCTAGACTTATTAGATGGGTTCTCTTGCTGCAAGAATTTGATTTGCATATTATTGATAGAAAGGGAGCTAAGAACCAGACAACTTGTCTAGGTTAGAAAATGTTCTTGATGACCCACTGCCTATTGATGACAGCTTTCCTGATGAGCAATTAGCTGTCATAAAAGCTTCTCGTAATACTCCATGGTATGTTGATTATGCTAATAACATTGTTGCTAAATTTATACCACCTAGTTTCACATACCAGCAAAACAAAAATGTTTTTCTATGATTTAAGACATTACTTTTTGGATGACCCACACCTTTATAAAGAAGGAGTAGGTGGTGTTATTAGACGTTGTGTACCTGAGCATGAACAGGAATAGGTCCTATGCAAGTGCCACTCCGAGGCTTACGGAGGACACCATGCTGGAGATAGAACTACGCACAAGGTATTGCAATCTGGTTTTTATTGGCCTACCCTCTTCAAGGATGCTCGTTGCCTTATCTTGTGATGAATGCCAGAGAATTGGTAATATTAGTAGACGTCAGGAAATGCCTATGAATTATTCACTTGTTATTGAACCATTTGATGTTTGGGGCTTTGATTATATGGGACCTTTTCCTTCCTCTAATGGGTATACACATATTTTAGTTGTTGTTGATTATGATACTAAGTGGGTAGAATCTATTCCAACTAGTTGTGTTGATCATAACACTTCTATTGAGATGCTTAAAGAAGTTATTTTTCCGAGGTTTGGTGTCCCTAGATATTTGATGACTGATGGTGGTTCACATTTTTGTGACGCCTCCGATTCAATCATACACTAATCATGCATGCAAATGTGTATGATCAAGATCAGGGACTCACGGGAAGATATCACAACACAACTCTAAAAGTAAAATAAGTCATACAAGCATCATATTACAAGCCAGGGGCCTCGAGGGCTTGAATACAAGTGCTCGAACATAAAGGAGTCAACGGAAGCAACAATATATGAGTACAGACATAAGTTAAACAAGTTGTCATAAGATGGCTAGCACAAACTGGGATACATATCGAAAGAGGCGCAGGCCTCCTGCCTGGGATCCTCCTAAACTACTCCCGGTCGTTGTCAGCGGCCTGCACGTAGTAGTAGGCACCTCCAGTGTAGTAGGAGTCATCGTCGACGGTGGCGTCTAGCTCCTGGGCTCCAACGTCTGGATGCAGCATCCGAGAAAAAAAGGAAAGATGGGGGAAAAGAGGGAGCAAAGCAACTGTGAGTACTCATCCAAAGTACTCGCAAGCAAGGATCTACACTACATATGCATGGGTATATGTGTAAAGAGGCAATATCGGTGGACTGAACTACAGAATGCCAAAATAAGAGGGGGATAACTAATCCTATCGAAGACTACGCTTCTGGCAGCCTCCGTCTTGCAGCATGTAGAAGAGAGTAGATTGAAGTCCTCCAAGTAGCACCGCATAGCATAATCCTACCCCGCGATCCTCTCCTTGTCGCCCTGTGGGAAAGCGATCACCAGGTTATCTCTGAACTTGTCTGGGTGTGTTTTATTAAGTATCCGGTTCTAGTTGTCATAAGGTCAAAGTACAACTCTGGGTCGTCCTTTTACCGAGGGACATGGCTATTCGAATAGATCAACTTCCTTGCAGGGGTGCACCACATAACCCAACACACTCGATCCCCTTTGGCCGGACACACTTTCCTGGGTCATGCCCGGCCTCGGAAGATCAATATGTCGCAGCCCCACCTAGGCACAACAGAGAGGTCAGCACGCCGGTCTAAATCCTATGCACACAGGGGTCTGGGCCCATCGCCCATTGCACACCTGCACATTGCGAGGGCGACTGGAAGCAGACCTAGCCTCCCTAATACAAGAGCAGGCGTTCTAGTCCAATCCGGCGCGCGCCGCTCAGTCGCTGACATCAAGAAGGCTTCGGCCAATACCATGACGTCGAGTGCCCATAACTATTCCCGCGTAGTTGGTTAGTGCGTATAGGCCATTTGGCCAGACTCCGATCAAATACCAAGATCTCGTTAAGCATATTATTATGAAGTAACTGCGAACGCCGACCAGGGCCAGGCCCACCTCTCTCCTAGGTGGTCTCAACCTGCCATGTCGCTCCGCCACATAGATCCACCCAGAGGGCCGTCGGGACAAAGGTCCTTTCAGCCCCCAATCCGTGAATCACTCGCGGGTACTCTACGAGCCGACCCGACTTTAGTCACCATCTGTAGTATGTATGTATGTATAGTATATACCCGTGATCACCTCCCGAGTGATCACGACCCGATAGTATAGAAAGGCATACTAACAAGAATGTAGGGCCAATGATGATAAACTAGCATCCTATACTAAGAATTTAGGATTGCGGGTAAGGTATCAACGACTGTAGCAACAATGACAGGCTATGCAACAGAATAGGAGTAACCGAACAATAACATGCTACACTACTCTAATGCAAGCAGTAGAGAGAAGAATAGGCGATATCTAGTGATCAAGGGGCGGGGCTTGCCTGGTTGCTCTGGCAAGAAGGAGGGGTCGTCAACTCCGTAGTTGAACTGGGCATTAGCAGCGTCAGTCTCGTAGTCTACCAGAGAGAAGAGGCGGAAGAAACAGTAAATACAATGCAAACATAAGCATGTCGATGCATGACATGACAATGAGCGGTGTTAGGTGTGCCCTAACGCGGTAGTAGGTGATACCGGCGAAAGGGGGAAACATCCGGGAAAGTATCCTGGTGTTTCGCGTTTTCGGAAAGATGAAACGGAGGTGAAATGTTATAGGTTTACTATGCTAGGGACACGTGCGGATGAACGGGCTGCGTATCTGGATTCATCTCATCATTCTGAGCAACTTTCATGTACAAAGTTTTCCCATCCGAGCTACGGTTTATTTTATATTAATTTAAAAAGGATTTTATATTTTTCTAGAATTAACATAATTAATTTAATTAGAAAAGGTAATTATGACGTCAGCATGATGTCAACATGACGTCAACAGTCAACGTTGAACGTTGACCTGTTCAACCTGACAAGTGGGTCCCACTGTCATTGACTGAGATTTAACAGATTTTTAATGGGATAATTAGTTGACGGGGCCCATCTGTCAGTGTCCCATGTGTTTTAACAAATTGCATAATTAGTGTAATTAGAGGTGGAGCCCTACTGTCATGGACACATCAAGCTAATTACAAGTTAATTAGCTATTTAAACTACATTAACTAATTTTAATTAAAAATTGATTATTATCATTATTCTTTTTACACATTTATTTTTCGTTCTTATCCCGGGGCGGGCCCTAGCGGTCAGTGGCTCAGCCGAGCCACCTGGGGATGGGCATGCGAGCACATGCGCAGAGGCGTGGCCGCGGCCGCAGTAGGACGCTGATGAGCAGGGGCTCACCCTGCGAGCTCAGCCGTAGCTGGGGTTCGCTGGACGGCGGGGACCAAAGGTAGGGCGGCGGCGGCGGCCAGATGCAGCCACTGCAGGGGGAGCAGCAGCAGGGGAGGCACTGGGCGACATGGCGTCATGGGAGGCGATGGAAAGGTGCGAGCGCGCGGTCTAGCTGCAGGGGGCGGCGACGCGAGGAACAAGGGCGTCGGGGCAGGCACGGCGGGAGTGGGTCGAGGCGGAGGCGGGGCGCGCGTCCACCACGGCGAGCGTGTGCAGGCGCGTGGTGATTGGAAGGGACAGGGATAGAGGAGGGGCGTGTGCTCACGGTGGCCGTAGGGGAGTGGCAGTGGGGCACGGGGAGGATGACGGGGACGACGGGGTT
>NC_041391.1:564429691-564482553 GCF_002162155.2 Triticum dicoccoides
AAGGTGGGGCTCCGATGCGGCAAGGGGTCGAGCGCGATGGGGAACGACGTCGAGGGGGGTTTCATCCCTGATCCAGATCTGGATCGGCGGAGAGGGGAGGAGGGACGTGGGGAGCGAGTGGGGGGCGTGGGTGCGATGGGCTAGGGTTTCTCGTCAGTGGGGGTGTTATGGGGACTGAGAGGCCGGTTGGACCGACCAGCTGGGCCTTGGACTAGTTGGCCAAGGGGAAGGGGGTCTTTTGTTTATTTTGTTTTCTTTTGTTTGTTTCTGTTTTGTTTTCGATTTTACTTTGTGTTGCACTTTAACAATAATCCACGTTTGTAAAATGTGTGGCTGGTCTCAATATTTAGTATGCAATATACCTCACTACCATAAAAAGTTTGGGAGTGGTTTGAAGTAGTTTGTACTTAAATTAAAAAGGAAATGACTTAAATGGGGATGTTTTGGTACTGTTTTCATATCTAGGGCCATTTTAAACAACTCTAAAAATGTTGGTTAAGGCATGATAATTATCTAGTGAATATTTTCAACCCATTGAACATTTTAGTTTTGACATTCGAAAACTTTTACTGTTTGACTTTATTTTGAATTTTGACTTTGAATCGGTTTTGAACTAACGCGGAATTAGCAACAGTAATCGAAGTGACATGGCATCATTAGGAGAGAATTACTATAGGTTAATTATCTGGGCGTCACAATTCTCCTCCACTACAAGAAATCTCGTCCCGATATTTAAGAGGTAGTGAAAGGGGGAAGGTTTGGTAACGAATCTAGCGGGTCTTCTCATTCTGGCTTTCTCTTCTCGAAGAGGCCGATCCATAGCATTGATGTCTTCATTCCTATGGATCAATGCATCATGATGAAGTTGTCGTCCTTCCTTCGAAAATTCTGTTGTACTTACGAATAGGTAAGGGGCTGCTCTACAACGAAAGAATGGTATAAGGGGAAATCATATGGGGTTATCCCAGGAATGAACACATGAGTATCTCTCGAGTTGAATGAATGAAACATATAGAGAGCCAAGTAAGAAGGTACCATAAGAAGTTTCAAGCGGATAGACAATCGTTCGTTGCCTGAAATAGAGTGTGAAAGGGGTTCAAGGCAACGGGAATAAGTATTGTGTCCAATACCATAATTGATGATCACACAGATGGTGGCTCATGAATTACATACGAAGCCAAGCATGAGGAATAACTTTGGAAATAGGGGGTGTATAGGAGAGTCAGGCTTCGATCCTGGGACCTGTGGGTTATGGGCCCACCATGTGGGTTAAAAGTAGGAGGAGCAGTGACATCTTACATGGTCATGATAGCAATGGCATGTTAGAGGGTGGCATGTCGATTATCTCGGCAACAACGTCGGTACCAAGGGCGAAGGATGAAGTGTACCATTTTCCTGCCCGTTGAACGAGGCGGACCAATAGGCAAAGTTCTCGTCCATCGGTGGTTACCAGAATGTTTCCAACAATAGTAACAGGGTCTTACTGACAGAATTGTACACCGAGGTGTTTTACATAAGCAGAAGAATATTATTGCTTATATAATATAGATCACCAGAAGGGTTAAACAAACCAATGGAAAGGAAAAGTGATTATCAGGTTTAATCAGAACAATGGAAGGGAAAATGTGTATACACACATATTTCAGTGGTATATCCTTCACAAGGATGAGCAGAGCATGATATTCATGCCAGGATAGAAAGTAGAAACCATTTAGGTACGGGGAGAGGAGTTTGATGACAATACCCATACAACTATGTTTTGGATAATTGATAAAGAAAAGATAGCATTTTGCTTCAAATGTTCTTATTGAAGATCGGAGTAACACAAAAATCCTTCGAGATAGCATTGGCATGGTCTCCAAGAAAAGGTCGGACTTTGGATACACAAAGGATCCATCAGGAACAACTCATAGAATAATTCTTACAATTTCCTCATGGAATAATGGCTAACCTTGCTAAAAGGAAACTATAACAATAGGTCCTCCGGCCAGGACCAATGCTATGACTCTTGCAAATATGTTCCAACCATCATATCTGACCGAGATTTAGATCTGATTGGTGTTAGGATACCTCAGACTCAGCGTGCCAGAGAAGAAAAGGTGCGACACAATTGACGAGATGACATTGTTAGATTATCGGAAATGAACTATGGAGGCGAGTTCTGAAACAAGAGTTCATCATTAAACCAATGAAAGGGGGGAGGGGTGGCTGATGGACTCAGAGAGAATTCCTCGAGATTTCCAAAAAGATGGATTCGCACAATTAAGTGAACAAGGCGATAGCATTGGACACACCGAAGTATATAATGAGGTATGTTTGATGAGACCATCAATGATTAAATATTGAACGAAAATGCACATGGAAATATGGACCAAGTAGGATGATCAAAGTTAGAATGGTGATTCGATAATGAAACTATCGGCCATTCACTTCGAAACAATAGGGTTGCTAGAGATATTAAATTCTCACAACATAATTCACTCAACACGGGGGCCAAGAAAGAATGGTGGTTGCGAGAAGCATCACTGCATCAAGAATTTTCAACATGTGGAGCAATCATTGCAACATCCTTGACATAGAGGACAATAATACTTCAAGGTAGAACATAATACAAACTGGATAGCAAGTTGCATCCATAACACGAACATGTTTGTGATGAAATGAAGGTAAATATGTTGTCGATGGTAACTCAAATTACCAAGGGACGAGGATGGTACTTATCATCATGAATTTGATCGATATCCTAGAAGGAGTCAAAATGTTGATGATGATCACGTCAAATTTTGTCGAGAGGCTCCACGAAGATGTAATAGATCGGCGATGACATCAAGTCAAAGGAATGATGAAGCGAAAGGTTAATGGAACCAAGGGTACGACACAAACTCCAAACAAAGCTTGTTGTCCAAAGCGAAATGATATGATGAGGAAGATCGACGTAAGCTTATCTCATCATCAAAAATTGTGCTCGGGAAGAAGGACCATGTAGCACAATTTATAAATTTGCACAATAATGATATAGCTGATCAGGCTAGGAATGACTTGAAGGATTAGTAAACTCATAAGAAACAAAAATTACTTAGAGTTATTGAATCGGAGTGCGGAAGCGATTCACTTATCGGTGTTCTCGAGTGAAATAACTCAGAACCCAGAGGAAATGTGAAATCGGTGAGAAGCAATACTAGATGAAGACTCATAGGAAGCAACACAGTTCCTTGATATTCTCGAGATACTAGAGGGTATTACACGAAGGAAGATCGGCATAGGGGGTGCGGAGATGTATTGATCTGCAGAAGACAAGTGTTTTCACTTGCCTGAGAAATGGAATCAAAGAAGAGCATATGGTCGAAAACACAACTACAAAGGATCAATTCATCGATACCAAAGGATATTATATCAAGGAAATAGTTATTATTACAAGAAGCTTCCATGATAAGGTCTACATCGTGTCCCTGGGCATGAACACAAAGGTTCAAGGTCGACTCCCACTTCCTCAATGCATAACCTTACATTGACCTCTCGTATTTCGAAAATGACATTATAGTTGTGGAAAGTTTTACCTGGTGCAATACTAGATAAGTATGACCCGCAAAATCTTTCGGGTTCACACAGATTAGGGAAGGCGTTGGTTCAACCCATCGGGGCATCTTAGGAACATATACCACAAACTTCATAGTAAACATCACCAACTTCAGAGCAGAGCATGGTTGGCCAAAACAGAGAATAAGATTTATCAATGGCATTATGTATCAGGGAAAGAACTTGTCGAGATTTTTGGATACGAAGGACACTGTCGGATGATAATTCAACAAAGGACCCGACGGTCCATAACGGAGCTGATGTGAGCACCGGCACAATCATAGGAAGAAATAATGCAAAGGTATTGGATTATAGAAACAACTAACTAATTGAAAGATCAGTTGCAAATGAACTATTTCCAAATCAAGGGATCAGAATCAACGCTCTGATTAAGGATGGATAAGTTGAGTAGGCTTAGGGGTATAATCGACGGCTATTTGATTGGTTGAGACCTAGTTCATGTTTGAATGACGTCTGAGATGGAAGGATGAATTCTAGGATCTGGTTGAGGATTGCGAGCATTCACACTTATTGAATCAATGGGCTCAAAATGATAGTGGCAAAGGATGCCAATAAGATTACTATACTTATGGGATTAACCATAACGCAAGCAAGCAAGAATTTCAAGAGCAATAAGCTGTTGAGGATTTTCGAAAGATTGAATAGTATTTCAAAGACCTTTGTGAAATACATGAACCAACTGGGATGAGCGGATACTCGGTAAGTGCGAGAAATTATCCATAGGGGTATTTAGGTGGCAAAGAATTGCAAGGCAGTAGGCACGAAGTATTCTTGGAACCATAGAGAAAATTTCGGGTATCTTGTAATAACAAGATCAACGGGGAATGATTGTATGAATGGCAAGTGTACATGATCATCCATAGGGGTTTTATCGATGAAAGGGAATTGCAAAAAGAGATGGCACAAAGTATCGAGAGAACATCGTAGAGTATCTTAGGAATCTTCTGGTGCAGCCGATGATCATCTGTAATAAGGGGCTCATCAGGTGGATGTAATCACGAGATCCTAAAGCTAGATTTTAGCAAAATCATTTAACCCGAATAGAAGAGAGATCAGACTCCCAGAGTATAGACAAGGAATAAAAGATCCTAATACCACCCAATGGCGACGTGGGCCCATAAGCCACATAGCCATGTTAGTAAAAGTTTTGCAATTGACTAGACTCGACTTCGGCCAAGGAGTTTGGAAGGGGGATTCCTACAGGCAGTCGGCTCTGATACCAACTTGTGACGCCCCCATTTGAATCATACACTAATCATGAACACAAATGTGTACGATCAAGATCAGGGACTCACGGGAAGATATCACAACACAACTCTAAAAGTAAAATAAGTCATACAAGCATCATATTACAAGCAAGGAGCCTTGAGGGCTCGAATACAAGTGCTCGAACATAAAGGAGTCAGCGGAAGCAACAATATCTGAGTACAGACATAAGTTAAACAAGTTTCCATAAGAAGGCTAGCACAAACTGGGATACAAATCGAAAGAGGCGCAGGCCTCCTGCCTGGGATCCTCCTAAACTACTCCTGGTCGTCGTCAGCGGCCTACACGTAGTAGTAGGCACCTCCAGTGTAGTAGGAGCCGTCGTCGATGGTGGCGTCTGGCTCTTATGCTCTAACGTCTGGATGCGGCATCTGAGAAAAAAAAGGAAAGATGGGGGAAAAGAGGGAGCAAAGCAACCGTGATTACTCATCCAAAGTACTCGCAAGCAAGGATCTACACTACATATGCATGGGTATATGTGTAAAGAGGCAATATCGGTGGACTGAAATGCAGAATGCCAGAATAAGAGGGGGATAACTAGTCCTTTCGAAGACTATGCTTCTGGCAGCCTCCGTCTTGCAGCATGTAGAAGAGAGTAGATTCAAGTCCTCCAAGTAGCATCGCATAACATAATCCTACCCGGCGATCCTCCCCTCATCGCCCTGTGAGAAAGCAATCATCGGGTTGTCTCTGGAACTTGCCTGGGTGTGTTTTATTAAGTATCCGGTTCTAGTTGTCATAAGGTCAAGGTACAACTCCGGGTCGTCCTTTTACCGAGGACACGGCTATTCGAATAGATCAAGTTCCCTGCAGGGGTGCACCTCATAACCCAACACGCTCGATCCCCTTTGGCCGGACACACTTTCCTGGGTCATGCCCGGCCTCGGAAGATCAACACGTCGCAGCCCCACCTAGGCACAACAGAGAGGTCAGCACGTCGGTCTAAATCCTATGTGCGGAGGGGTTTGGGACCATCGCCCATTGCACACTTGCACGTTGCGAGGGCGGCCGAAAGCAGACCTAGCCTCCCTAATACAAGAGCGGGCGTTCCAGTCCAATCCGGCGCGCGCCGCTCAGTCGGTGACGTCAAGAAGGCTTCGGCTCATACCACAACATTGAGTGCCCATAACTATTCCCGCGTAGTTGGTTAGTGCGTATAGGCCATTTGGCCAGACTCAGATCAAATAGCAAGATCTTGTTAAGCGTGTTATTATGAAGTAACCGCGAACGCCGACCAGGGCCAGGCTCACCTCTCTCCTAGGTGGTCTCAACCTGCCCTGTCGCTCCGCCACACAGATCCACCCATAGGGTCGTCGGGACAAAGGTCCTTTCAGCCCACAATCCGTGAATCACTCGCGGGTACTCTACGAGCCGACCCGACTTTAGTCACCATCTGTAGTATGTATGTATAGTATAGTATATACCCGTGATCACCTCCCGAGTGATCACGGCCCAATAGTATAGCAAGGGAGACTGACAAGAATGTAGGGCCAATGATGATAAACTAGCATCCTATACTAAGCATTTAGGATTGCGGGTAAGGTATCAACGACTGTAGCAACAATGACAGGCTATGCAACAGAATAGGAGTAACCGAACAATAACATGCTACACTACTCTAATGCAAGCAGTAGAGACAAGAATAGGCGATATCTGGTGATCAAGGGGCAGGGCTTGCCTGGTTGCTCTAGCAAGGAGGGGTCGTCAACTCCGTAGTTTAACTGGGCATTAGCAGCGTCAGTCTCGTAGTCTACCAGAGAGAAGAGGGGGAAGAAACAGTAAATACAATGCAAACATAAGCATGACGATGCATGACATGACAATGAGCGATGTTAGGTGTGCCCTAACGCGGTAGTAGGTGATACCGGCGAAAGGGGGAAACATCCGGGAAAGTATCCCGGTGTTTCACGTTTTGGGAAGATGAACCGAAGGTGAAATGTTACAGGTTCACTATGCTAGGGACACGTGGCGGACGAACGGACTATGTATCTAGATTCGGCTCGTCGTTCTGAGCAACTTTCATGTACAAAGTTTTCCCATCCGAGCTATGGTTTATTTTATATTAATTTAAAAAGGATTTTATCTTTTTAGAATTAATAGAATTAATTTAATTAGAAAAGGTAATTATGACGTCAGCATGATGTCAACATGATGTCAGCAGTCAACGTAGAACGTTGACCTGTTCAACCTGACAAGTGGGTCCCACTGTCATTGACCAAGATTTAACAGATTGTTTTTAATGGGATAATTAGTTGACGGGGCCCATCTGTGAGTGTCCCATGTGTTTTAGCAAATTGCATAATTAGTGTAATTAGAGGTGGGGCCCTACTTTCATGGACACATCAAGCTAATTACAAGTTAATTAGCTATTTAAGCTACATTAATTAATTTTAATTAAAAATTGATTATTATCATTATTCTTTTTACACATTTATTTTTCGTTCTTATCCCGGGGCGGGCCCCAGCGGTCAGTGGCTCAACCGAGCCACCTGGGATGGGCATGCGAGCACACGCACAGAGGCGTGGCCACGGCCGTAGTAGGGCGTCGACGAGCAGGGGCTCGCCCTGCGAGCGTAGTCGTAGCTGGGGTTCGCTGGACGGCGGAGACCAACGGTAGGGCGGCGGCGGTGGCGGCGGCAAGACGCAGCCAGTGTAGGGGGGGTAGCAGCAGGGGAGGCACCGGGTGGCACGGCGTCGCGGGAGGTGATGGAAAGGTGCAAGCGCGTGGTCTAGCTGCAGGGGGCGGCGACGCGAGGAACAGGGGCGTTGGGGCAAGCATGGCGGGAGTGGGTCGAGGCGGAGGCGGGGCGCGTGTCCGCCGCGGCGAGCATGCGCAGGCGCGTGGTGACTGGGAGGGACGGGGATAGAGGAGGGGCGTGTGCTCACTATGGTTGTAGGGGAGTGGCAGTGGGGCGCGGGGAGGAGGACGGGGACGATGGTGGAGACAAGGAGGTAGTCCGGCGAGGTGGCCTCCGACAACGGCGCCGAACGGTGGTGGCGGGATCCACGGCGGCAACGGCGACGTCGGCAGTGGCGCGGGCGGTGTTGAGCCCCGATCCAGATCAGGGGGCGATGGCGGTAGGCAGTGGTTCCTCGGGAGCGAGCACCGCTGACGAGGTGGGGCTCTGACGTGGCAAGGGGTCAGGCGCGATGGGGAACGACGTCGAGGGTGGTTTCATCCCCGATCTAGATCTGGATCGGGGGAGAGGGGAGGAGGGACGTGGGGAGCTTGTGGGGGGTGTGCATGCGATGGGCTAGGGTTTCTCGTCGGTGGGGGTGTTATGGGGACTGAGGGGCCGCTTGGGCCGACCGGCTGGGCCTAGTTGGCCAAGGGGAAGGGGGTCTTTTGTTTATTTTGTTTCCTTTTGTTTGTTTTTGTTTTGTTTTTGATTTTACTTTGTGTTGCACTTTAACAATAATCCACGTTTGTAAAATGTGTGGCTGGTCTCAATATTTAGTATGCAATATACCTCACTACCATAAAAAGTTTGGGAGTGGTTTGAAGTCGTTTGTACTTTAAATAAAAAGGAAATGACTTAAATGGGGATGTTTTGGTATTGTTTTCATATCTAGGGCCATTTTAAACATCTCTAAAAATGTTGGTTAAGGCATGATAATTATCTAGTGAATATTTTCAACCCATTGAACATTTTAGTTTTGACATTTGAAAACTTTTACTATTTGACTTCATTTTGAATTTTGACTTTGAATCGGTTTCGAACTAACGCGGAATTAGCAACGGTAATCGAAGTGACATGGCATCATTAGCAGAGAATTACTGTAGGTTAATTATCCGGGCGTCACAATTTTATTCATGGTGCTTTCTGTAAAATGCTTGCCAAATATGATGTCAATCATAAACTCATGGGGAATTCATCTATTAGGGGGTGGGGATGGGTGAAAATTTTCCCCATGGGGATATTTACCGAACTAATTTATTCCCCATAGGGTACAACGGGGATGGGGACGATATCCTATTCCCCAGACCCAATACCCACCGGGACCCACTTTTTAACTATGATACTGCAGTCAACCTTAAAACATTCACAAAAAATCTTGCCAAAACAAAAAAACTGAAGAAAAAACTTAAACCTACCTCACATCCTCATCTGAGTCGTCACCATGACCAAGAAGTCAATACAACTTGGATCAACATTAGCATGACAAGGACAACACCATGTATATAGTTTGTCATATTGTGTATATTAATATCCATTTGTGGGGATGGGGACCCTAATGGGGCCCCATTTCCCAGTGGGCCATGGGTATGGGGGAATTTCATCCCCATTCAGGTAAACGGGGATGGGGATGGGATGATGGGGAATAGATGGGGATGGGGATGTTCTTGGGGTCCCCATAGGGGATTGTCCCCATTGCCATCCCTACTCCATATCACCCTCAGTGTAGTGGTCAAGTAGAATTGAGCAATAGAGAAATTAAACTGATTTTGCAAAATACTATTAATAGATCTAGAAAGAATTGGTCTAAGAAACTTGATGATGCATTATGGGCTTATAGAACTGCTTATAAAAATCCTATGGGTATGTCTCCATATAAAATGGTTTATGGAAAAGCATGTCACTTACCTCTCGAACTAGAACATAAAGCTCATTGGGAAATCAAAGAGCTCAACTATGATTTCAAACTTGCCGGTGAGAAGAGGTTATTTGACATAAGCTTGCTTGATGAATGGAGAACCCAAGCCTATGAAAATGCCAAGTTGTTTAAAGAAAAAGTTAAAATATGGCATGCCAAAAGGATACAAAAGCGTGAGTTTAATGTAGGTGATCATGTTTTTCTATACAACTCTTGTTTAAGATGTTTTGCAAGGAAGCTTCTCTCTAAATGGGAAGATCCTTACATTATCGCGGAGGTCTATCATTCCGGTGCCATAAAAATCAACAATGCCAAAGGCACAAATTCGAAGGTGTTAAACGGTCAAAGAATCAAACATTATACTTTAGGTACTCCCATAAATGTTGAGACAACTTATTAATATCATAACACCGGAGGAGTACATAAGGGATACTTTCCGGAACGTCTCAGACTCCAAAAAGGAATAGGTATGTGGTACGATAAGTAAACCGACACCAAAACTGTTCTAATGGCAATTTTTCTCTGTTTTGGAATATTTAAAAAATTAGGAAAATTAAAAGCAGTCCGAAGTGTGCACAGGGAAGCAGCAAGGCAGGGGCATGCCCTACCCCCTGGGCGTGCCCCTGTACCTTGCCGCCACCTCTTGTGCCCTCCGGACTCCATTTTCTTGCACAATATTCTTTCGGTCGGTAAAAATTCATTATATAATCTCCTAAAGGTTTTGACCAGCGTACCACGGCAGAATCCTCTGTTCTTGTTTCGTGTTGTTTTGCCTGTCAGATCTGAAAATATGTCATCCCAAGATTCGGAAGGAGAGATCTATATAGCTAATTATTAAAGGAAATATGCCCTAGAGGCAATAATAAAGTTGTTATTTTATATTTCCTTATTAATGATAAAGGTTTAGTATTCATGCTAGAATTGTATTGATTGGAAACTTAAATACATGTGTGAATACATAAGAAAATACTGTGTCCCTAGTAAGCCTCTACTAGACTAGCTCGTTGATCAAAGATGGTTAAGGTTTTCTAACCATGGACATGTGTTATCATTTGGTAACGGGATCACATCATTAGGAGAATGATGTGATGGACAAGACCCACCCGTTAGCTTAGCATAATGATCATTCAGTTTATTGCTATTGCTTTCTTCATGTCAACTACATATTCCTTCAACTATGAGATTATGCAACTCCTGGATACCAGAGGAATACCTTGTGTGCTATCAAACATAACAACATAACTGGGTGATCATGAAGATGCTCTATAGGTATCTCCGAAGGTGTTTGTTGAGTTGGCATAGATCAAGATTAGGATTTGTCACTCCGAGTATCAGAGAGGTATCTCTGGGCCCTCTCGGTAATACACATAATAAAGAAGCCTTGCAAGCAAAGTGACTAATGAGTTAGTTGCAAGATGATGTATTACGGAACAAGTAAAGAGACTTGCTGGTAACGAGATTGAACTAGGTATGAAGATACCGACGATCAAACCTCGGGCAAGGAACATACCGATGGACAAAGGGAATTACGTATGTTGTCATTATGATTCGACCGATAAAGATCTTTGTAGAATATGTAGGAGCCAATATGGGCATCCGAGTTCTGCTATTGGTTATTGACCGGAGAGGTGTCTCCATCATGTCTACAAAGTTCTCGAACCCATAGGGTCCGCACGCTTAATGTTCGTTGACGATATAGTGTTGTATGAGTTATATGATTTGGTGACTGAATGCTATTCGGAGTCCCGGATGAGATCATGGGCATGAAGAGGAGTCCCGGATGATATATAGGACGATGGTATTCGGACACCGTAAGTGTTTCAGGGGGTACGGGGTACTTATCGGGTCACCGGAAGGGGTTCCAGGCACCCCCGACAAAAGATATGGGCCTTATGGGGCAATAGGGGAAACGCACCAGCCACAAGGGGCTGGTGCTCCCCCCATATGGGCTAGCCTAAGGAGGAAAAGGAACGGGAAGAAGGGAAAGGAAAGTGTGTATTAGGATTCCCACTTCCTTCCCTCTCCCCCTTCTTTCCTCCCCCCTTGGGAAAACATGGCAGGGGGCGTAGGGCAAGGCAGGGCCCCTAGAGAGCCGGTGACCATCCCTAGGGCATGCCCTGGCCTGTCCCCTCCCCCTCCCACCTATATATACATACACACACACACACACAGACACACACACACACACACACACACACACATATATATATATATATATGTGTGTGTGTGTGTGTGTGTGTGTGTGTGTGTGGTGGGGGGGCGCCTAGCACACCCCAGGCAATTTCCTAGCCGTGTGTGGCACACCCCTCCACCGTTTACACCCCCTATCATATTTTCGTAGTGCTTAGGCGAAGTCCTGTGAAGATCACTTCACCATCACCATCACCACGCCGTCGTGCTGACGGAACTCATCTACTACCTCGACATCTTGATGGATCAAGAAAGGAGGGACGTCATCGAGCTGAATGTGTGCAGAACACGAAGGTGTCATGCGTTCGGTACTTGATTGATTGAAGCACGAAGAAGTTCGACTACATCAACGGCATTGTAAAATGTTTCCGCTTACGTTCTACAAGGGTATGTAGACACACTCTTCCCCTTGTTGCTATGCATCTCCATGGATAGATCATTGCGTGTGGATATAATATAGCAGTCATACATCTTTGAAAGGTAGCAGGTGCATTGCAATAAACCAAAAGGCATACATCTATAAGCATAAGTTTCAAAAGGACAAGTGAAGGTGGTTTTCTCTTGATTAGGTTGTGAAACAGGTATTTGAGAAAAACCAGACTATCCATCAAGAAAAGAGTATCAAAAGTGTGCGTGCTTAGATAGTCTTTCTAGCATTTGATCAATAAAAGGAAGAGGGTAATGATCGTTTCTAGTTGCTTTATTTAATTTTCTGAAATCAATTACCATTCTATAGCCAGTGACAATTCTTTGTGGAATAAGTTCATTTTTATCATTAGGAACAATAGTAATACCTTGTTTCTTGGGGACACAATGAACGGAACTTACCCATCTATTGTCAGCTATGGGATAGATTATACCTGCTTCTAGAAGTTTTAGTATTTCAGTTCTTACTACTTCTTTCATTTTAGGATTCAAAGGTCGTTGATGATCAACAACGGGTTTAGCATCAGGTTCCATATTATTCTTGTGCTGACATAGAGTGGGACTAATGCCCTTAAGATCATTAAGAGTATATCCAATAGCAGCTCAGTGCTTCTTCAGAATTTTTAATAATCTTTCTTCTTCATGTTCTGAAAGGTTAGCACTAATAATAATAGGATATATCTTTTTCTCATCAAGATAAGCATATTTCAAAGTGTCAGGCAATTGTTTTAATTCAAACACAGGATCACCTTTAGGTGGAGGAGGACCTCCTAGAGTTTCAATAGGCAGATTGTGTTGAAGCAGAGGTTGTTGTTCAAAGAAGATCTTATCTATTTCATTTATTTCATGCATATGCATATCATTTTCATGGTCTAGCAAATATTGTTCTAGTGGATCAGTAGGAGGCACAACAATAGAAGCAAGACCAATTATTTCATCCTTGCTAGGTAATTCTTTCTTATGAGGTTCTCTATTAAACTTGGAGAAATTAAATTCATGAGACTCATCACCAAAGCTAACACTGACAGTTTGTTTATGACAATCTATAGTAGCATGGGCAATGTTCAAGAAAGGTCCACCAAAAATCATGGGAAAAAAGTCATCTTGTGGGGAACCAAGAACTAGAAAATCAGTAGGATATTTTATTTTCCCACACAAGAGTTCAACATCTCTAACAATCCCAAGTGGTTTGATGGTGTTTCTGTTAGTTTAATAGTAACATCTATGTCTTCTATTTCAGTGGGTGCTATATCATTCAAAATTTATTGGTATAGGGTGAAAAGAATAGCACTCACACTAGCACCTAAATCACATAAACCATGATAACAATGATCTCCTATTTTGACTGCGACAACAGGCATGCCAACAACAGATCTATGTTTATCTTTTTCATCGGGTTTTGCAATTCTAACAGCTTTAGCATAGAAATAAATAACATACCCATCAATATTTTCTACCAAGAGATCTTTAACCATACCAACACTAGGTTCTACTTTAATTTGTTCTGATGGTCTAGGTGCTTTGATATTACTTTTGCGAACCATAGTTGAAACCTTAGCATGTTCCTTTATCCTAATAGGGAAAGGTGGGTTTTCAATATAAGCAGTAGGCACAACTGGATCAACATTGTGAATGATAGATTCATCTTTAGCTATTACCAGTTCTTTAGTTTCTTCTTTAATAGGGGGATGATATTTAAACCACTTCTCTTTAGGGAGATCAACGTGAGTAGCAAATGATTCACAAAAAGAGGCTACTATCTCAGATTCAAGTCCATATTTAGTACTAAACTTTTGAAAAGCATCGGTATTCATAAAAGATTTAACACGATCAAACTCAAGCTTAATACCTGACTCTTTACCTTCGTCGAGTTCCCTATCTTCAGAGTTGCATTTAATTATTTCTTAAAGATCCCACCTGAAATCAATAGTCTTTTAATAAAAGAACCAGTACAACAAGTATCGAGCATGGATTGATCATCATGAGAAAGCCAAGCATAAAAGTTCTGAATAATAATTTCTCTCGAGAGCTCATGATTGGTGCATGAATATAACATTGACTTAAGCCTCCCCCAAGCTAGATCAATACTTTCTCCTTTGCAAGGCCAAAAATTATGTATGTAATTTCGATCACGATGACTAGATGCATAGGATAATTTTTTTGTGAAATTCCAATTTCAATCGTTTCCAGTTCCAAGATCCAATATCATCGCATAGCCTATACCATGGCAATGCATTTCCCTTCAAAGATAAAGGGATAACCTTCTTATTTGTTTCATCTCTGGATAAACTTGCAAGCTTAAATAATCCACAAATTTCATCCACATATATCAAGTGAATATCAGGATGTTCAGTTTCGTCTCCTGCGTAAGGATTAGCTAGCAGTTGTTCTATCATCCTGAAGGAATTTCATAAGCAATATTTTCAGTAGGTGCAGTAGATTGAGGGGCAACTAATTGTGGTTCCGGTCGAGGTGAAGGTACCCCAAACAAACCCCTCAAAGGATGGTTCTCCATAGTAACAAGTGACACTAAATTTCAGCACGTAGTAATAATTTTTTGTTACCAATTTCCACTTACCAAGAGCGCTTCACTCCACGGCAATGGCACCATAAAAGAGTCTTGATGACCCACAAGTATAGGGGGTCAATCATAGTCCTTTAGATAAGTAAGAGTGTCGAACCCGACAAGGAGCAGAAGGAAATGACAAGTGGTTTTCAGTAAGTAATCTCTGCAAGCACTGAAATTGTCGGTAATGAGTAGTTTGATAGTAAGGTAATTTGTAACGAGCAAGTAACGGTAACAGTAAATAAAGTGCAGCAAGGTAGCCCAATACTTTTGTGGCAAAGGATAGGCCAAAACGATCTCTTATAATAAGCAAAGCGTTCTTGAGGGTACATGATGACCCACAAGTATAGGGGATCTATTGTAGTCCTTTCGATAAGTAAGAGTGTCGAACCCAACGAGGAGCACAAGGAAATGATAAGCGGTTTTCAGCAAGGTATTCTCGGCAAGTACTAAAATAAGTGGTAACAGATAGTTTTGTGATAGGATAAATTGTAACGAGCAACAAGTAACAAAAGTAAATAAAGTGCAGCAAGGTGGCCCAATCCTTTTTGTAGCAAAGGAAAAGCCTGGACAAACTCTTATAATAGGAAAAGCTCTCCCGAGGACACATGGGAATATCGTCAACCTAGTTTTCATCACGCTCATATGATTCGCGTTCGGTACTTTGATAATTTGATATGTGGGTGGACTGGTGCTTGGGTACTGCCCTTACTTGGACAAGCATCCCACTTATGATTAACCTCTATTGCAAGCATCCGCAACTACAACAAAAGTATTAAGGTAAACCTAACCATAGCATGAAACATATGGATCCAAATCAGCCCCTTACGAAGCAACGCATAAACTAGGGTTTAAGCTTCTGTCACTCTAGCAACCCATCATCTACTTATTACTTCCCAATTCCTTCCTCTAGGCCCAAATAATGGTGAAGTGTTATGTAGTCGATGTTCACATAACACCACTAGAGGTTAGACAACATACATCTTATCAAAATATCGAACAAATACCAAATTCACATGACTACTAATAGCAAGACTTCTCCCTTGTCCCCGGGAACAAACATAACTACTCACAAAGCATATTCATGTTCATAATCAGAGGGGTAATATTGTGCATAAAGGATCTGAACATATGATCTTCCACCAAATAAACCAACTAGCATCAACTACAAGGAGTAATCAACACTACTAGCAACCTACTAGCACCAATCCCGGACTTGGAGACAAGAATTGGATACAAGAGATGAACTAGGGTTTGGAGATGAGATGGTGCTGGTGAAGATGTTGATGGAGATTGCCGTCTCCCGATGAGAGGAGCGTTGGTGATGACGATGGTGATGATTTCCCCCTCCCGGAGGGAAGTGTCCCCGGCAGAACAGCTCTGCCGGAGCCCTAGATTGGTTCCGCCAAGGTTCCGCCTCGTGGCGGCGGAGTCTCGTCCTGAAAGGTTCTCCTCTATTTTTTTCTCATCGAAAGACTTCATATGGGAGAAGATGGGCGTCGGAGAGCCACCAGGGGGCCCACGAGGTAGGGGGGCGCGCCCAGGGGGGCGCCCCCCACCCTCGTGAGCAGGGTGTGGGCCCCCTGGCCTTCATCTTTGGCGATGATTTTTCTTTATTTATTCTAAGGTATTCCGTGGAGTTTCAGGACTTTTGGAGTTGCGCAGAATAGTCCTTCAATATTTGCTCCTTTTCCAGCCTAGAATTCCAACTGTCGGCATTCTCCCTCTTCATTTAAACCTTGTAAAATAAGAGAGAATAGCCATAAGTATTGTGACATAACGTGAAATAACATCCCATAGTGCAATAAGTATTGACATAAAAGCATGATGCAAAATGGACGTGTCAACTCCCCAAGCTTAGACCTCGCTTGTCCTCAAGCGAAAAGCTGATAACAATAAATATGTCCTCATGTTTAGAGGTAGAGGCGTCGATAAAAATAAAATACGAACATGAAGGCATCATGATTACTTCATAACAACAACATATATAAATTTTTTCATATGATTACTTATGTTCTAGTGATGATCTTTTCACAAAGCCAAAATATGAATCAGAAACTTTATTGGGCAACAACAATTATAATCCCAGTCATTGAAGCAATTGCAATTTATCATAACATCGGAAAGAGTCTATGTCAGAGCTTAAAAGCAAGTCCACATACTCAAATATCACTTAGTCCTTCATAATTGCTAACACTCACGCGATACTTGTGGGTACGGAGTTTTAGTCGGACACAGAGAAAGATAGGGGCTTATAGTTTTTGCCCCACAACCTTTTACCTCAAGGGCCCCTTGCATGTGAACCTTTATTATGCAGTCTGTCGCTTTTATTGCATCCACAACAAGTTAGTACAAAGATTATTTATCTGCACTAATAAGTCATGCATGTTTAGAGAGCAATTTTTATTGCTTGCACCGATGACAACTTACTTGAAGGATCTTACTCAATCCATAGGTAGATATGGTGGACTCTCATGACAAAACTGGTTTAAGGGTATTTGGAAGCACAAGTAGTATTTCTACTTAGTGCTGATAATTTGGCTAGCATGAGGGGGAAAGGCAAGCTCAACACGGTAGAGGAATCATGACAACATACTTTATCTCAGATATAAGAAAACATAACTCATTATGTTGTCTTCCTTGTCCAACATCAACTCTTTATCATGCCGTATTTTAATGAGTGCTCCCAATCATAAAAGATGTCAATGATAATATATCTATATGTGAAACCTCGCTTTCCTTATTACTTCCTATTAATTGCAACGATGACCAAAGCTATATTTTCCAACTCCCAACAACTTTAAATCATCATACTCTTTCTATGTGAAGTCATTACTTTCAATAAGATCAATATGAACTCTTGATTCTTTTTATTCTTTTTCTTCTAATCACCCAAGATCATGGCAAAATACTCAAGCCCTTGACTCAACACTAATCTTTATTATATAGCTCACGGACTTGATTACAAAGAAGGATCATAAAGCAAAACTCAAAACTAGATCATGCCATGACTTTATTCTACTAAATCAAGATACTACTAATAGGATCGAACTAAGAAAAACGGTAAAGATAGGAGTTGTGATGGTGATACGATACCAGGGCACCTCCCCCAAGCTTGGCAGTTGCCAAGGGGAGTGCCCATACCCATGTGATTATGTCTCCTTCCTTGTTGGCGGTGGAGGCGTTGATGATGATGCAAGCTTATCGTCCATCTTCCACGGCATAGGCTCACCATCATAGAAGGATGATCGAGTCTCCGGAATCCTCAAATCTGCAGCCAAACTCATCCTTTTGAATCTATATTCATACTCACATTTTTGGTTTTGCAGATCATAGATTTGGGCTTGGAGGTGCTCGATCTTCTCATGTAGCTTGTATATGGCTTCCTCAGTCTTCTTGGCATCCGGCTCATAGTTGTTGGTGAAGTCCGCGAGCATCTTGTGGGTAGCATTGATTCCACGCTCCACCATCCCCTAGCACTTGAAAACTTGTTGCTCCATTGCTTCGAGCCTCAACTCCATGCTTCTAGTCTCCTTTGGTCCCTCAACATCGCGGATGTGCAGCAACCCATCACGCATCTCAATGGTTTGAGGGTGTCGCAGCACCTCCGCGAGGTAAGGGTTGATAACCTTCTCGAAGAACTTGTCCTTGGAAGCACTTGGGGTCGTCATGATGATCTAGACCTGTCAGAAAAATAGCTCGAAACAAGAACAGGGGAGATTTGTGTGATACGAGAGTCAAAACCTTCGAGAGTATATATAATGAATTTTTACCGACCAAAATATGTATCGTGCAAGGAAACGGAGTCTGGAGGGCACACGAGGTGCTCACGAGGTAGGGGGGCGCGCCCAGGGGGGTAGGGCGCGCCCTCCACCCTCGTGGAGGCCTCGTGTCCTCCCCGGACTGCTACTTATTTTTCTATTTTTCTAAATATTCCAAAACAGGGAAATATTGCCTTAAAAATTGTTTTGGAGTCGGTTTACTTACGTACCACATACCTATTCCTTTTCGGAGTCTGGAACGCTTTGAAAAGTGTCCCTTATGTATTCCTCCAGGGTTACGGTTTCAATAATATTAGTTTCAACATTTATAGGATTACCTGAGATATAGTGTTTGATCCTTTGACCGTTCACCACCTTCAGATTTGTGCCTGCGAAGTTGTTGATTTTTATGGCACCGGAACGATATACCTCCTCGATAACGTAAGGGCCTTCCCATTTGGAGAGAAGTTTTCCTGCAAAAAATCTTAAACGAGAGTTGTATAGCAATACATAATCACCTACATTAAACTCACGCTTTTGTATCCTTTTGTCATGCCACCTTTTAACTTTTTCTTTAAACAGCTTGGCATTTTCATAAGCTTGGGTTCTCCATTCATCAAGTGAGCTATCAAATAACCTCTTCTCACCAGCAAGTTTGAAATCATAGTTGAGCTCCTTAATAGCCCAATATGCCTTATGTTCTAGTTCGAGAGGTAAATGACATGATTTTCCATAAACCATTTTATACGGAGACATACCCATAGGATTTTTGTATGCAGTTCTATAGGCCCATAATGCATCATCAAGTTTTTTGGACCAATTCTTCCTAGACCTATTGACAGTCTTTTGAAAAATTAATTTGAGCTCTCTATTGCTCAATTCTACCTGACCACTTGACTGCGGGTGATATGGAGATGCAATCCTATGATTAACGTCATATTTAGCAAGCATCTTACGGAAAGCACCATGAATAAAGTGTGAACCACCATCAGTCATTAAGTATCTAGGGACTCCAAACCTCGGAAAAATAACTTCCTTAAGCATTTTAATAGAAGTGTTATGATCAGCACTACTAGTTGGAATAGCTTCTACCCACTTAGTAACGTAATCAACAACAACTAGAATATGAGTGTAACCATTAGAGGCAGGAAAAGGTCCCATATAATCAAAGCCCCAAACATCAAATGGCTTAATAACAAGCGAATAATTCATAGGCATTTCTTGACGTCTACTGATATTACCAATTCTTTGACATTTATCGCAAGACAAGACAAACTTATGGGCATCCTTGAAGAGAGTAGGCCAATAAAAACCGGATTACAACACCTTATGTGCAGTTCTATCTCCAGCGTGATGTCCTCCATAAGCTTCGGAGTGACACTTGCGTAGGATCTGTTCCTGTTCATGCTCAGGTACACAACGTCTAATAACTCCATCTACTCCTTCTTTATAAAGATGTGGGTCATCCCAAAAGTAATGTCGCAAGTCATAGAAAAACTTTTTCTTTTGTTGGTATGTGAAGCTAGGTGGTATAAATTTAGCAACAATATAATTAGCATAATCAGCATACCACGGAGTGCTACAAGAAGTACTTATGACATTTAATTGCTCATCAGGAAAGCTATCATCAATAGGTAGTGGGTCATCAAGAACATTCTCTAGCCTAGACAAGTTGTCTGCAACGGGGTTCTCAGCTCCCTTTCTATCAACAATATGTAAATCAAATTCTTGAAGCAAGAGAACCCATCTAATGGGTCTAGGTTTTGCATCTTTCTTTTCCATAAGATATTTAATAGCAGCATGATCTGTATGGATAGTTACTCTAGAATCAACAATATAGGGTCTGAATTTATCACAAGCAAATACAACCGCTAAAAGTTCCTTTTCGGTAGTAGCATAATTTCTTTGAGCATTGTGTAGAGTCTTACTAGCATAATGGATAACATTCAATTTTTTATCAACTCTTTGCCCTAGAACAGCACCTACAGCATAATCACTAGCATCACACATAATTTCAAAGGGTAAATTCCAATCAGGTGGCTGAATAACAGGTGCAGAGACTAATGCTTTCTTAAGTATTTCAAATGCTTCTACACAATCATCATCAAAGACAAATGATACATCTTTTTGTAATAAATTAGTCAGAGGCCGAGAGATTTTTGAGAAGTCCTTGATGAACCTCCTATAAAATCTGGCGTGACCAAGGAAACTTCTTATACCTTTGATGTCCTTGGGACATGGCATCTTTTCAATAGCATCAACCTTGGCTTTATCAACTTCAATACCTTGTTCAGAAACTTTGTGCCCCAAGACAATACCTTCATTAACCATAAAGTGGCACTTTTCCCAATTCAAGACAAGATTAGTTTCTTCACATCTCTGCAAAACTCGAGCGAGATTGCTCAAGCAATCATCAAAATAGGAACCATAGACGGAAAAGTCATCCATGAAAACCTCACAAATTTTCTCAGAGAAGTCAGAGAATATAGCCATCATGCATCTTTGAAAGGTAGCAGGTGCATTACATAAACCAAAAGGCATACGTCTATAAGCAAAAGTACCAAAAGGGCATGTAAAAGTAGTCTTTGATTGATCCTTAGCCGACACAGGTATTTGAGAAAAACCAGAGTAACCATCTAGAAAGCAATAATGTGTATGTTTGCATAGTCTTTCTAGCATTTGATCAATAAAAGGTAAGGGGTAATGATCTTTCTTAGTAGCCTTATTTAATTTGCGGAAATCAATTACCATCCTATAACCTGTGATAATTCTTTGTAGAATCAATTCATCTTTATCATTAGGGACAACAATAATACCTCCCTTCTTAGGGACGCAATGGACAGGACTTACCCACTGACTATCAGCAACGGGATAAATTATACCTGCCTCCAGAAGCTTGAGTATTTCTTTTCTTACCACTTCTTTCATTTTTAGGATTCAAACGTCGTTGAGGATCACAAACTGGTTTGGCATCAGCTTCCAAATTTATTTTATGTTGACATAGAGTGGGACTGATGCCCTTAAGATCATCCAGAGTATATCCAATAGCGGCACGGTGCTTCTTCAGAGTTTTCAATAATCTTTCTTCTTCATGCTCTGAAAGGTTAGCGCTAATAATAACATGATATATTTTCTTTTCATCAAGATAAGCATATTTAAGATTATCAGGCAACGGTTTAAGCTCAAATACGGGATCACCCTTGGGTGGAGGGGGATCCCCTAGTATTTCAACAGGCAAATTGTGTTGCAGAATAGGTTCATGTTTAAAGAATACTTCATCTATTTTCCTTCTTTCATTCATGAACATATCATTTTCATGGTCTAGCAAATAGTGTTCTAAAGGATCACTAGGAGGTACAGCAATAGAAGCAAGACCAATAATTTCATCCTTACTAGGCCATTCTTCCTCACGATGTTGTTTACTAAATTTAGAGAAATTAAACTCATGGACCATATCTTCCAAGCCAACAGTAACAACACTCTTTTTGCAGTCTATCTTAGCATTAACAGTACGCAAGAAGGGTCTATCAAATATAATGGGACAAAATCTATCTTGTGGAGAACCAAGAACAAGAAAATCAGCGGGATATTTGGTTTTCCCACACAAGACTTCAACATCTCTAACAATTCCCATTGGAGATATGGTATCTCTATTGGCAAGTTTGATTGTAATATCAATATCTTCTAACTCAGCGGGTGCAATCTCATGCATAATTTCTTTGTATAAGTCAATGGGTATAACACTAGCACTAGCACCCATATCACACAAGCCATGATAACAATGATCTCCTATTTTAACAGAAAATAACGGGCACGCCTACCACAGGTCTATGTTTATCTCTATCACAGGGTTTAGCAATTCTAGCAGTTTCACCAGTGAATTGAATAACATGCCCATCAATATTATCAGACAAGAGATCTTTAACAATAGCAATATTGGGTTCTACTTTGACTTGCTCAGGAGGTGTATAAGTCCTAGTATTGCTTTTACAAACAACAGTTGAAGCTTTAGCATGATCCTTCATTCTAACAGGGAAAGGGGGTTTCTCAACATAAGAAGTAGGAACAATAGGATCATTATAAGTGACAATCTTTTCTTCAACTTTAATAGGTGCAGGTACTTTTACTTTTATGGGAGGATAATATTTAAACCACTTCTCCTTGGGGAGATCAACATAAGTAGCAAAAGATTCACAGAAAGAAGCTACTATCTCAGGGTCAAGTCCATATTTAGTGCTAAACTTACGGAAAATATCGGTATCCATAAAAGATTTAACACAATCAAACTTAGGTGTCATACCTGACTCCTTACCTTCATCGAGGTCCCAATCTTCAGAGTTGCGTTTAATTACATCCAATAAATTCCATCCAAATTCAATAGACCTCATCATAAAAGAGCCAACACAAGAAGTATCGAGCATGGTGCGATTGTTATCTGAAAGCCGAGCATAAAAATTCTGGAGAATTGTCAATTTTGAGAGCTCATGATTGGGGCATGAATATAACATTGATTTAAGCCTCCCCCAAGCTTGAGTGATGCTTTCTCCTTCGTGAGGCCAAAGATTATATATACAATTGCAATCACGATGAACAAGATGCATATGGTAATACTTTTGATGAAATTCCAATTTCAATCTTTTATAGTTCCATGATCTCGTATCATCACATAGCCTATACCATGTCAATGTGTCTCCCTCCAAAGATAAAGGGAAAGCCTTCCTCTTAACAGCATCATCGGGTATACCTGCAAGCTTAAACAGTCCACAAATATCATCCACAAAGCGTAGATGTTCATCAGGATGCTTTGTTCCATCTCCTGCAAAAGTGTTAGCTAGCAGTTTTTTCATCGTACCCGAAGGAATCTCAAAAGAAGTTTCATTCTCAATAGGTTCAGTAGGTTCTGTAGGTTGAGGGGCAACTCTTGGCTCAACTGGACGGGGTGAAGATACCCCGAACAAGCCCCTCAGACAATTACTTTCCATGGTAATAAGTGACAGAAAATTTCAGCACACTAAATAATTTTTTCCTTACCAAATTCCACCTACCAAAGGCACTTCACTTCCCGGCAACGGTGCTAGAAAAGAGTCTTGATGACCCACAAGTATAGGGGATCTATCGTAGTCCTTTTGATAAGTAAGAGTGTCGAACCCAACGAGGAGCAGAAGGAAATGATAAGCGGTTTTCAGCAAGGTATTCTCTGCAAGTACTGAAATAAGTGGTAACAGATAGTTTTGTGATAGGATAAATTATAACGAGCAACAAGTAACAAAAGTAAATAAAGTGCAGCAAGGTGGCCCAATCCTTTTTGTAGCAAAGGACAAGCCTGGACAAACTCTTATAATAGGAAAAGCGCTCCCGAGGACACATGGGAATATCGTCAAGCTAGTTTTCATCACGCTCATATGATTCACGTTCGGTACTTTGATAATTTGATATGTGGGTGGACCGGTGCTTGGGTACTGCCCTTACTTGGACAAGCATCCCATTTATGATTAACCTCTATTGCAAGCATCCGCAACTACAACAAAAGTATTAAGGTAAACCTAACCATAGCATGAAACATATGGATCCAAATCAGCCCCTTACGAAGCAACGCATAAACTAGGGTTTAAGCTTCTGTCACTCTAGCAACCCATCATCTACTTATTACTTCCCAATTCCTTCCTCTAGGCCCAAATAATGGTGAAGTGTTATGTAGTCGACGTTCACATAACACCACTAGAGGTTAGACAACATACATCTTACCAAAATATCGAACGAATACCAAATTCACATGACTACTAATAGCAAGACTTCTCCCTTGTCCCCGGGAACAAACGTAACTACTCACAAAGCATATTCATGTTCATAATCAGAGGGGTAATATTGTGCATAAAGGATCTGAACATATGATCTTCCACCAAATAAACCAACTAGCATCAACTACAAGGAGTAATCAACACTACTAGCAACCTACTAGCACCAATCCCGGACTTGAAGACAAGAATTGGATACAAGAGATGAACTAGGGTTTGGAGATGAGATGGTGCTAGTGAAGATGTTGATGGAGATTGCCGTCTCCCGATGAGAGGAGCGTTGGTGATGATGATGGTGATGATTTCCCCCTCCCGGAGGGAAGTGTCCCGGCAGAACAGCTCTGCCGGAGCCCTAGATTGGTTCCGCCAAGGTTCCGCCTCGTGGCGGCAGAGTCTCGTCCTGAAAGGTTCTCCTCTATTTTTTTTCTCATCGAAAGACTTCATATGGGAGAAGATGGGCGTCGAAGAGCCACTAGGGGGCCCACGAGGTAGGGGGCGCGCCCAGGGGGGCGCCCCCCACCCTCGTGAGCAGGGTGTGGGCCCCCTGGCCTTCATCTTTGGCGACGATTTTTCTTTATTTATTCTAAGGTATTCCGTGGAGTTTCAGGACTTTTGGAGTTGCGCAGAATAGTCCTTCAGTATTTGCTTCTTTTCCAGCCCAGAATTCCAGCTGCCGGCATTCTCCCTCTTCATGTAAACCTTGTAAAATAAGAGAGAATAGCCATAAGTATTGTGACTTAACGTGAAATAACAGCCCATAACGTAATAAATATTGACATAAAAGCATGATGCAAAATGGACGTATCAGTACACGGGAATTTCATCTAGTCACTTTCATCATGTTGGTTTGATTCGTGTTCGCTACTTTGATAATTTGGTATGTGGGTGTGCCGGTGCTTAGGTGATGTTCTTACTTGAACAAACCTCCTACTTATGATTAACCCCCTCGCAAGCATCCGCAACTATGAGAAAAGTATTAAGATAAAATCTAACGATAGCATTAAACTTTTGGATCCAAATCGGTCCCTTACGAAATAGCGCATAAACTAGGGTTTAAGCTTCTGTCACTCTAGCAACCCATCATCTAATAACTACTACAGAATGCATTCCCTTATTCCCAAATATGGTGAAGTACCATGTAGTCGACGTTCACATGACACCACTAAGGGAATCACAACATACATATCATCAAAATATCGAACACATATCAAGTTCACATGTTTATTTGCAACAAGATTTCTCCCTTGACCTCAAGAACAAAAGTAACTACTCATAAATGATAATCATGCTCAAGATCAAAGGGGTATTAAATATCATAATGGATCTGAACATATAATCTTCCACCAAATAAACCAGATAGTAATCAACTACAAGATTTAATCAACACTACTAGTCACCCATAGGTACCTATCTGAGGTTCCAGTACAAAGATTGAACACAAGAGATGAACTAGGGTTTGAGAGGAGATGGTGATGTTGAAGATTTTGATGAAGATTGTCCTCCCAAAGATGAGAGGGTTGTTGGTGATGACGATAGCTTTGATTTCCCCCTCCGGGAGGGAAGTTCCCTCAGCGGAATCGCTCCGCCGGAGGGTAAAAGTGCTCCTGCCCAAGTTCCGCCTCGACACGGCGCGGTCCGCCCCGAAATTCCTCCTCTTATTTTTTTTCTAGGTCAAAATGACTTATATACTAGAAGATGGGCACCGGAAGTGGGCCGTGCTGAGCACAACCCACGAGGGAGCGCCTGGGGGCCCTAGCGCGGCCTAGTGTCTTGTGCTCATTAGGTAGTTATTTGCTCCAGTATTTTTTATATATTCGAAAACAATTCTCCCTAAATTTTCAGCTCATTTGGAGATGTGCATAATAGGTAACTCTGACATAGCTTTTTTAGGTTTAGAATTCCATCTGTTGGCATTCTCCCTCTTTGTGTAAACCTTGCATATTATGAGATAAAAGGCATTAGAATTAATCCATAAAGCATTATTATGCATAAAAACATTATAAATAACAATAGGAAAACATGATGCAAAGTGGATGTATCAACCACCGCCACCCGCATCACTGTCGGTGATGGTTCCAGCCTTTCCCATCACACATGTTGGGCACACCTCATTTCCTTCTAATTCCATGCCTTTATCTTTGTCTAACATACTTATTTCAGCCCACCTCATTAAAAATCTTATTTCCGTTCGTTGTTTCACTCGTGAAAATACTGTACTGTTGAATTTGACGAACTTGGTTTTTGTGTCAAGGACACTTGAACCAGGATGGTACTTCACCAATGTGACAGCCCCGACGAGCTCTATTCGGTGCACCCGCCCTCCTCCACCACCACCACTCTGATTGCTCTCTCCGTTGGCGTCGATCTTTGGCATGCTTGTCTGGGTCATCCCAACCCCGTCACTCTTTGTCATATTCTTCGGAGTTTCAGTTTTAGTTGTAATAAGATAGAGGATCATACTTTTCATGCTTGTCGCGTTGGCAAACACGTTTGCCTTCCATTTAATAATTCCACCACCATTGCTTCTTTTCCTTTTCAGTTGATCCATAGTGATGTGTGGACCTCTCCAGTTCCTAGTAATCCAGGCTACTTATATTATCTGGTTACTCTTGATGACTACTCCCATTATGTGTGGACTTTTCCCTTGCGGAGAAAGTCGGTGCGCTTTCCACCTTGACGGCCTTTTACTCCTGCGTCAGCATGCAGTTTGGGCGTCCCATTCTTGCTCTTTAGACTGACAATGGAAAAGAGTTCAACAATCTTGCCTTCGGCACTTTTCTCTCGCACCATGGCACAATTTTTTGTCTCACTTGCTTGTATACTTCACAACAAAACGGTCGAGCCAAACGTGTCCTTCACACTCTTGATGGTTACGTTCGCACGGTCCTGTTTCATGCCAATGTGTCGCCCCGCTTCTGGCCGGATGCACTTGCTACCGTGTCGCTCCTTCTTAATCTCCGGCCATGTTGCCCACGTTGGAACTATGCATCTCATCACCTCCTCTTTAGTACGCCACCCTCATCTGATGGTTTGCCTATTTGTGGGTGTCTATGTTTGAGGGAGTCCTGGATTACGGGGTCCTCGGATGTCCGGTCTATTCGATATGGGCCGGACTGATGGGCCGTGAATATAAAGCAGAAGACTATCCCTCGTGTCCGGGTAGGACTCCTATATGCATGGACGGCAAGATTGGTGTTCGGATGTATTATTTCCTTCCCTTGTAAACCGACTCTGTACAACCCTAGGCCCCTCCGGTGTATATATAAACCGGAGGGTTTAGTCCATAGAGGCTATCAGAATAATCATAGGCTAGACAACTAGGGTTTAGCCATTACAATCTCGAGGTAGATCAACTCTTGTAACCCCTATACTCATCGAATACAATCAAGCAGGACGTAGGGTTTTACCTCCTTTAAGAGGGTCCGAATCTGGGTAAACATCATGTCCCCATTGTCCCTTGTTACCATTGATCCTTATACTCACAGCTTGGGCCCCCCTACTCGAGATCTGTCAGTTTTGACACCGACAATGTTACCCTAGAACCGCCGATACTTGTCCTCCTAAACTTGCACCGTGCTCTCTCGCATGCATCTTCATCAGTTACCCTCCCAACTCCAAGGGCTATCGGTGCTACGATCATGTGTCCCATCGCGTGTTCACCTTACAACATGTTTACTTTGATGAGCATGTGTTTTTGTTTCAGCAGGTACCTCAAGCCGCCCCTTCATCACCGGTTGCTGACGGCGTGGGATCGTCGGCTCCTCGCCCGGAGCGCTTGCGTGCCGCCCTCGACCCGTCCCTAGATTTGAGGCGCGCCACCAGACCGCTGCTCCCTCCAGGTCCGGCGCTGGGCTTCCCAGCCCCGCGGGCTCCTCCGCCTTGACGCCGCCTTCGCAGGCCGGCTCGGCGTCGCCTGCATCTTCGGTCACCTCATCGCTGTTGTCACCAGACGGTTCGGCCTCGCCCCCAGTCTCATCTCCCACGACGTCGCCTTCAGCCAACGAGTCAACCTCGGATGCGGCTTTGACGCCTTCTGGTGCGTCATCACCTATGGCCGCGGGTCCTCCACCACCACCTACGGTTGGTCCAGTTACCCGTGCTCGTGCGGGTGTCTTTCGACCGAGCTCGCGGTATGCTTCAGATGAGTATGTCCACACGGCATCCACCTCTACGCCGTCACCTTTGTCGTCCTTCGTTTGAGCTCCTCTTCGTGACCCGCTCTGGATGGCTGCGATGCAAGAGGAGTTTGATGCCTTGCAGTGCAACCGGACTTGGTAGCTTGCCCCGGCCCCGGCACGCCAATGTGATTACCGGGAGGTGGGTTTTCAAGCACAAGCTCCATCCTGATGGTACCCTCGACCGCTATAAGGCGCGTTGGGTTGTTTGTTGCTTTCGTCAACATGCTGGCGTCGACTTCAGTGACACTTTCGCTCCGGTGGTTAAGCCCGGGACAATCCACATGGTTTTACACCTTGCGGTCTCTCGCGCCTGGCCGGTGCACCAGATGGACGTATCCAATGCCTTCCTTCATGGTCATCTTGAGGAGCAAGTCTTCTATCAGCAACCCATGGAGGTTGTTGATCCGGCACATCCAGACCACGTGTGCCTACTTTCGTGGTTCTTGTATGGGCTCAAGAAGGATCCTCATGCCTGGTACCAGTGCATCACGAGGTTTCTTCATGAGCTTGGGTTCCACTCTACACGCTCCGATGCTTCGCTGTTTGTCTATCACTAGGGCGCCGACAGCACATATATGCTCTCTACGTCGACGACATCATTTTGACGGCATGTACGCCTGGCCTCCTTAATCAGCTCACTAATCGTCTTCGCGCTGAGTTTGCCATCAAGGACTTGGGTCCTTTGCACTACTTCCTCGGTATTGAGGAGGTGCGTCGTTCAGATGGTTTCTTCCTTCACCACTGGAAGTACGCTCATGAGCTTCTCGACTGTGCTGGCATGCTTAATTGCAAACCCGCCGCCACGCCCGTCGACACGAAGGCCAAGCTCTCTACCATGGATGGTTCTCCTACTTCGGATGCTGCTTTTTATAGGTCCATCATTGGGGCTCTTCAGTACCTCACTCTTACTCGACTGGAGCTCCAGTATGCAGTTCAGCGGGCGTGCCTTCATATGCATGGACCTCGGGGTGTTCATTGGGCCTCCGTCAAGCGGATTCTCCGCTATATCTATGGCTCTATGGATGTCGGCATCATGTTGCGTGCCTCCACCGACACCGTCCTCACCGCATACTCCAGCGCTGACTGGGCCGGCTGCCCCGACACCGTCGCTCCACTTTGGGTTACCCTGTCTTCCTTGGTCCATCACTTATTTCATGATCATCTAAACGGCAGCCTACGGTCTCCCATTCCAGTGCTGAGGCTGAGTATCGCGTTGTGTCTAATGTCGTCGCCGAGTGCTCCAGGCTTCGTCAGCTTCTCCAGGAGCTTTCGTGTCCTGTCGACAGGGCAACGGTGGTCTACTGCGATAATGTCTTGGTTGTCTACCTCTCCGCCAACCCAGTCATCATCGTCGTACCAAGCATATTGAGCTTGATATTCATTTTGTTCGGGATCAGGTGGCTCTTGGCCACGTTCGTGTTCTACACGTTCCTACATCCCAACAATTCACAGATATCATGACCAAAGGCTTGCCTATGACGTTCTTCGAGGAGTTCCGGTCCAGTCTTTGTGTCAGCAATGATGTCGCTTCGACTGTGGGAGGGGGTGTTGAGTATATGTATTATGTGCATATTTGTGTATATGGCCCACCTCCTAGCTCCTTTTATAGTTGAAGTCGTGGCCCACCTTTGTACATCATATATACGTGCGATTGCAATCAATACATCATTCAATTCCATCATCATACAGCCTGGAGTACCACCCTTATTGCATATGCACTTCTCTGATTTTATACTTCAAGATGAAGAATCAAGGGATGGTGCCACCTCTCTTGCTCTTATCTCTGATGGCCTTCTCCTTCGGCATACAATGACACTCTCTCCACTCTCACATGTAGTTTAGCCTCGAGGGCTCCATTGTAGTTAAACAGTAGTCAGTAAGCTATAAGCACGGTGTTGCCGTCTGCCCGTGGGAGCATACCAATCCCAACATATCCCGTTTGCTTCCACAAATGAACGTCGATCGACATGTCAAGCCAGTACTGTGTTCATGTATTAGACATCACAGATGTGGGACTATTTCATTATCTCGCTGATTCTGAGACTACTGAAATAGTCCCACATCTGTGAAACGTATAGCTAGCAAAATATTTATAGCTAGAAAAATATTTATTTTCATGCAACAATGACTGGCGGATACTATTAAGTAATCTATATTTATTGTACAAGATATGTATGCTGCAAAATTAATAATCTGCATATTAGAACAATTTTAATTTATAAGGGGTCAATTCCACCCCCCCAACTTTTTCCCGAGTTCATCTTACCCCTAAAAAACAGTGCTCAACAATACTCTCTTTCGTTAGATGGTGTTATGGAAATATCTCTCCGTGCCATTTCCGTTGGGTCAAAGGCCTTTGATCGTCTTCGAACCGTTTTCTGAACATTTTTACCATCAATATGTCTATCACTTAAGGTGGGACCTGTAACTTGTTTAGAAAAAGCAATCAGGTCCCTGCAACTTTTAAAGCCAAAGCAATCAGGTCTTGTATCATTTTTAGAAAAAGCAATCGGGTCCTTGTAATTTTTTGGAAAAACTCAATCGGGTCCTTGTGCCCATGGCGGGGCTAGCTGTGCTGCTCTTGCTTGCGTCCATTGCTGCTTTCCGCGCAGTTGCTTGCACCACTAGTCGTCGTTGCTACTTGCGCCGCCCGCCACCGCCGCTGCTTGTTGTCGCCCCACCGCTGTAGCTTGCGCCGCAGCCACACTACTACTTGCCGCCGCTATTGCCTGCTGCTGCTACTGTTGGGGAACGTAGCAGAAATTGAAAATTTTTCCTACGTAACACCAAGATCTATCTATGGAGAGACCAACAACGAGTAGAAAGGGGAGTGCATCTACATACCCTTGTAGATCGCTAAGCGGAAGCGTTCAAGTGAACGGGGTTGATGGAGTCGTACTCGTCGTGATTTAGATCACCGATGATCAAGTGCCGAACTGACGGCACCTCCGCGTTCAACACACGTACAGCCCGGTGACGTCTCCCACGCCTTGATCCAGCAAGGAGAGAGTGAGAGGTTGAGGAAGACTCCATCCAACAGCAGCACAACGGCGTGGTGGTGGTGGAGGAGCGTGGTAATCCAGCAGGGCTTCGCCAAGCACCATGGGAGAGGAGGAGGAGGGAGAGGGGCAGGGCTGCACCAACGAGAGATCAAATCGCGTGTTATGGGCAGCCCCTAGGCCTCATATATATAGGGGAAGGGGAGGGCTGCGCCCCCTTTAGGGTTTCCCACCCCAAGGGGCGGCGGCCAGCCTCCAGATGGCATCTGGTGCGGCGGCCAAGAGGGGGGGGAGGAGTCCATCCTCCCCAAGGCACCTCGGAGGTGCCTTCCCCTTTGAGGACTCTTCCCTCTAGGGTTCCCTAGGCGCATGGGCCTCTTGGGGCTGGTGCCCTTGGCCCATGTGGGCCAAGGCGCACCCCCTACAGCCCATGTGGCCCCCCGGGGCAGGTGGCCCCACCCGGTGGGCCCCCGGGACCCTTCCGGTGGTCCCGGTACAATACCGATGACCCCGAAACTTGTCCCGATGGCCGAAACAGGACTTCCTATATATAAATCTTTACCTCCGGACCATTCCGGAACTCCTCGTGACGTCCGGGATCTCATCCGGGACTCCGAACAACATTCGGTAACCACATACAAGCTTCCTTTATAACCCTAGCGTCATCGAACCTTAAGTGTGTAGACCCTACGGGTTCGGGAGACATGCAGACATGACCGAGACGTTCTCCGGTCAATAACCAACAGCGGGATCTGGATACCCATGTTGGCTCCCACATGTTCCACGATGATCTCATCGGATGAACCACGATGTCAAGGACTCAATCGATCCCGTATACTATTCCCTTTGTCTAGCGGTATTTTACTTGCCCGAGATTCGATCGTCGGTATCAATACCTTGTTCAATCTCGTTACCGGCAAGTCACTTTACTCGTTCCGTAACACATCATCCCGTGATCAACTCCTTGGTCACATTGCGCATATGATGATGTCCTACCGAGTGGGCCCAGAGATACCTCTCCGTTTACACGGAGTGACAAATCCCAGTCTCGATCCGCATAAAACAATAGATACTTTCGGAGATACCTGTAGTGCACCTTTATAGTCACCCAATTACGTTGTGACGTTTGATACACCCAAAGCACTCCTACGGTATCCAGGAGTTACACGATCTCATGGTCAAAGGAAGAGATACTTGACATTGGCAAAGCTCTAGCAAACGAACTACACGATCTTTGTGCTATGCTTAGGATTGGGTCTTGTCCATCACATCATTCTCCTAATGATGTGATCCCGTTATCAACGACATCCAATGTCCATAGCCAGGAAACCATGACTATCTGTTGATCACAACGAGCTAGTCAACTAGAGGCTCACTAGGGACATATTGTGGTCTATGTATTCACACATGTATTATGATTTCCGGATAATACAGTTATAGCATGAATAAAAGACAATTATCATGAACAAGGAAATATAATAATAATACTTTTATTATTGCCTCTAGGGCATATTTCCAACAGTCTCCCACTTGCACTAGAGTCAATAATCTAGTTCACATCGCCATGTGATTAACACTCACAGGTCACATCGCCATGTGACTAATACCCAAGAGTTTACTAGAGTCAGTAGTCTAGTTCACATCACTATGTGATTAACACTCAATGAGTTTTATGTTTGATCATGTTGCTTGTGAGAGAGGTTTTAGTCAACGGGTCTGAACCTTTCAGATCCGTGTGTGCTTTACAAATCTCTATGTCATCTCCTAGATGTAGCTCCCACGTTCTATTTGGAGCTATTCCAAATAACTGTTCTACTTGGAGCTATTCTAAATTGTTGCTCCATTATACGTATCCGGTATCTCTACTCAGAGCTATCCGGATAGGTGTTAAGCTTGCATCGACGTAACCCTTTACGACGAACTCTTTTACCACCTCCATAATTGAGAAAATTCCTTAGTCCACTAGTTACTAAGGATAACTTTGACCGCTGTCCTGTGATCCATTCTTGGATCACTCTTGTACCCCTTGACTGACTCATGGTAAAGCACACTTCAGGTGCGGTACACAGCATAGCATACTGTAGAGCCTATGTCTTAAGCATAGGGGACGACCTTCGTTCCTTTCTCTCTATTCTGCCATGGTCGAGCTTTAAGTCTTAACTTCATACCTTACAACTCAGGCAAGAACTCCTTCTTTGACTGATCCATCTTGAACACCTTCAAGATCACGTCAAGGCATGTGCTCACGTCAAGATCACGTCGGTATACCGATACCTTGTTCAATCTCGTTACCGGCAAGTCTCTTTACTCGTTCCGTAACACATCATCCCGTGATCAACCCCTTGGTCACATTGTGCACATTATGATGATGTCCTACCGAGTGGGCCCAGAGATACCTCTCCGTTTACACGGAGTGACAAAATCCCAATCTCGATTCGTGCCAACCCAACAGACACTTTCAGAGATACCCGTAGTGTACCTTTATAGCCACCCAGTTACGTTGTGACGTTTGGCACACCCAAAGCACTCCTACGGTATCCGGGAGTTGCACAATCTCATGGTCTAAGGAAATGATACTTGACATTAGAAAAGCTTTAGCATACGAACTACATGATCTTGTGCTAGGCTTAGGATTGGGTCTTGTCCATCACATCATTCTCCTAATGATGTGATCCTGTTATCAACGACATCCAATGTCCATGGTCAGGAAACCGTAACCATCTATTGATCAACGAGCTAGTCAACTAGAGGCTTACTAGGGACATGGTGTTGTCTATGTATCCACACATGTATCTGAGTTTCCTATCAATACAATTCTAGCATGGATAATAAACGATTATCATGAACAAGGAAATATAATAATAATCAATTTATTATTGCCTCTAGGGCATATTTCCAACACGGGGCAGGTGGCCCCACCCGGTGGGCCCCCGGGACCCTTCCGGTGGTCCCGGTACAATACCGATGACCCCGAAACTTGTCCCGATGGCCGAAACAGGACTTCCTATATATAAATCTTTACCTCCGGACCATTCCGGAACTCCTCGTGACGTCCGGGATCTCATCCGGGACTCCGAACAACATTCGGTAACCACATACAAACTTCCTTTATAACCCTAGCGTCATCGAACCTTAAGTGTGTAGACCCTACGGGTTCGGGAGACATGTAGTCATGACCGAGATGTTCTCCGGTCAATAACCAACAGCGGGATCTGGATACCCATGTTGGCTCCCACATGTTCCACGATGATCTCATCGGATGAACCACGATGTCAAGGACTCAATCAATCCCGTATACAATTCCCTTTGTCTAGCGGTATTTTACTTGCCCGAGATTCGATCGTCGGTATACCGATACCTTGTTCAATCTCGTTACCGGCAAGTCTCTTTACTCGTTCCGTAACACATCATCCCGTGATCAACCCCTTGGTCACATTGTGCACATTATGATGATGTCCTACCGAGTGGGCCCAGAGATACCTTTCCGTTTACACGGAGTGACAAATCCCAGTCTCGATCCGCATAAAACAATAGATACTTTCGGAGATACCTGTAGTGCACCTTTATAGTCACCCAGTTACGTTGTGACGTTTGATACACCCAAAGCACTCCTACGGTATCCAGGAGTTACACGCTCTCATGGTCAAAGGAAGAGATACTTGACATTGGCAAAGCTCTAGCAAATGAACTACACGATCTTTTGTGCTAGTCTTAGGATTGGGTCTTGTCCATCACGTCATTCTCCTAATGATGTGATCCCGTTATCAACGACATCCAATGTCCATAGCCAGGAAACCATGACTATCTGTTGATCACAACGAGCTAGTCAACTAGAGGCTCACTAGGGACATATTGTGGTCTATGTATTCACACGTGTATTACGATTTCCGGATAATACAGTTATAGCATGAATAAAAGACAATTATCATGAACAAGGAAATATAATAATAATACTTTTATTATTGCCTCTAGGGCATATTTCCAACAGTCTCCCACTTGCACTAGAGTCAATAATCTAGTTCACATCGCCATGTGATTAACACTCACAGGTCACATCGCCATGTGACTAATACCCAAGAGTTTACTAGAGTCAGTAGTCTAGTTCACATCACTATGTGATTGACACTCAATGAGTTTTATGTTTGATCATGTTGCTTGTGAGAGAGGTTTTAGTCAACGTGTCTGAACCTTTCAGATCCATGTGTGCTTTACAAATCTCTATGTCATCTCCTAGATGCAGCTACCACGCTCTATTTGGAGCTATTCCAAACAACTGTTCTACTTGGAGCTATCCTAAATTATTGCTCCATTATATGTATCCGGTCTCTCTACTCAGAGCTATCCGGATAGGTGTCAAGCTTGCATCGTCATAACTTTTACGACTAACTCTTTTACCACCTCCATAATCGAGAAAATTTCTTAGTCCACTAGTTACTAAGGATAACTTTGACCGCTGTCCTGTGAGCCATTCTTGGATCACTCTTGTACCCCTTGACTGACTCATGGCAAGGCACACTTCAGGTGCGGTACACAGCATAGCATACTGAGGAGCCTACGTCTTAAGCATAGGGGACGACCTTCGTCCTTTCTCTCTATTCTGCCGTGGTCGAGCTTTAAGTCTTAACTTCGTACCTTACAACTCAGGCAAGAACTCCTTCTTTGACTGGTCCATCTTGAACACCTTCAAGATCATGTCAAGGTATGTGCTCATTTTGAAAGTATTATTAAGCATTTTGATCTATCCTTATAGATCTCGATGCTCAATGTTCAAGTAGCTTAATCCAGGTTTTCTATTGAAAAACACCTTTCAAATAACCCTATATGCTTTCCAGAAATTCTACGTCATTTCTGATCAACAATATGTCAACAACATATACTCATCAGAAATTCTATAGTGCTCCCACTCACTTCTTTGGAAATACAAGTTTCTCATAAACTTTGTACAAACCCAAAATCTTTGATCATCATCAAAGCATACATTCCAACTCCGAGATGCTCACTCCAGTCCTTAGAAGGATTGCTGGAGCTAGCATACCTTTTAGCATCCTTAGGATCGACAAAACTTTTCTGATTGTATTGCATACAACCTTTCCTTACGAAAACTAGTAAGGAAACTTGTCTTGACATCCATCTGCCAGATTTCATAAATGCAGCTAATGCTAACATGATTCCGACGGACTTTAAGCATCGCTACGAGTGAGAAAATCTCATCGTAGTCAACTCCTTGAACTTGTGAAAAACTCTTCGCCACAAGTCGAGCCTCATAGACGGTGACATTACCATCCACGTCCGTCTTCTTCTTAAAGATCCATTTATCTTAATGGCTTGCCGATCATCGGGCAAGTCCACCAAAGTCCATGGATCCGTTCTCGGATTTTATGGCCTCGAGCCATTTATCGGAATCCAGGCCCACCATCGCTTCTCCATAGCTCGTAGGTTCATTGTTGTCCAGCAACATGACTTCCAAGACAGGATTACGTACCACTCTGAAGTAGTACGCATCCTTGTCATCCCACGAGGTTTGGTAGTGACTTGATCCGAAGTTTCATGATCAATATCATAAGCTTCCACTTCAATTGGTGTAGGTGCCACAGGAACAACTTCATGTGCCCTGCCACACACTAGTTGAAGAGACGGTTCAATAACCTCATCAAGTCTCCACCATCCTCCCACTCAACTCTTTCGAGAGAAACCTTTCCTCGAGAAAGGACCCGATTCTAGAAACAATTCATATTGCTTTCGGATCTGAATTAGGAGGTATACCCAACTATTTTGGGTTTCCTATGAAGATGCATTTTATCCGCTTTGGGTTCGAGCTTATCAACCTGAAACTTTTTCATATAAGCGTCGCAGCCCCAAACTTTTAAGAAACGACAACTTAGGTTTCTCTAAACCATAATTCATACGGTGTCATCTCATCGGAATTACGTGGTGCCCTATTTAAAGTGAATGTGGTTGTCTCTAATGCCTAACCCATGAACAATAGTGGTAATTCGATAAGAGACATCATGGTACGCGCCATATCCAATAGGGTGCAACTATGATGTTCGGACACACCATCACACTATGGTGTTCCAGGCGGTATTAATTGCGAAACAATTTCCACAATGTCTTAATTGTGTGCCAAAACTCGTAACTCAGATATTCATCTCTATGATCATATCATAGACATTCTATCATCTTGTCACGAAGATCTTAAACTTCACTCTGAAATTACTTGAACCATTCAATAATTCAGACTTGTGTTTCATCAAGTAAATATTCTCAACATCTACTCGAATCATCTGTGAAGTAAGATCATAACGATATTCACTGCATGCCTCAGCACTCATTGGATTGCACACATCAAAATGTGTTACTTCCAACAAATTGCTATCTTGTTCTATTTTACTGAAACGAGGCTTTCAGTCATCTCGCCCATGTGGTATGATTTGCATGCCTCAAGTGATTCAAAATCAAGTGAGTTCAAACGGTCCATTTGCATGGAGTTTCTTCATGCATATACACCAATAGACATGGTTCGCATGTCTCAAACTTTTCTAAACGAGTGAGTCCAAAGATCCATCAACATGGAGCTTCTTCATGCGTTTTATACCATTATGACTTACATGGCAGTGCCACAAGTAAGTGGTACTATCATTACTATCTTATATCTTTTGGCATGAAAATATGTATCACTACGATCGAGATTCAATAAACCATTCCTTTAGGTGCAAGACCATTGAAGGTTTTATTCAAATAAATAGAGTAACCATTATTCTCCTTAAATGAATAACCGTATTGCGATAGACATAATCCAATCATGTCTATGCTCAACGCAAGCACCAAATGACAATTATTCAGGTTTAATACTAATCTTGATGGTAGAGGGAGCGTGCGATGTTTGATCACATCAAACTTGGAAATGCTTCCAACACATATCGTCGGCTCACCTTTAGCTAGTCTCCGTTTATTCCGTAGCTCTTTATTTCGAGTTACTAACACTTAGCAACCGAACCGGTATCTAATACCCTGGTGCTACTAGGAGTACTAGTAAAGTACACATTAACATAATGTATATCCAATATACTTCTATCGACCTTGCCAGCCTTCTTATCTACCAAGTATCTAGGGTAATGCTGCTCCAGTGGTTGTTCCCTTTATTACAGAAGCACTTAGTCTCGGGTTTGGGTTCAACCTCGGGTTTCTTCATTGGTGCAGCAGCTGATTTTCCGTTTCATGAAGTATCCCTTCTTTCCCTTGCCCTTCTTGAAACTAGTGGTTTCACCAACCATCAACAATTGATGCTCCTTCTTGATTTCTACTTTCGCGGTGTCAAACATCGTGAATACCTCAAGGATCATCTTATTTATCCCTGATATGTTATAGTTCATCACGAAGCTCTAGCAGCTCGGTGGCAATGACTTTGGGGAAACATCACTATCTCATCTGGAAGATCAACTCCCACTCGATTCAAGTGATTGTTGCACTCAGACAATCTGAGCACAAGCTCAACGATTGAGCTTTTCTCCCTTAGTTTGCAGGCTAAGAAAATCGTCGGAGGTCTCATACCTCTTGACGTGGGCACGAGCCTGAAATCCCAATTTCAGCCCTCGAAACATCTCATATGTTCCGTGACGTTTCGAAAATGTCTTTAGTGCCTCAACTCTAAACCGTTTAACTGAACTATCACGTAGTTATCAAAACATGTATGTCCGATGTTCGCAACATCCACAAACGACGTTTGGGGTTCAGCACACTAAGCAGTGCATTAAGGACATAAGTGTTCTAGTGTCCGCATAATCGCTACTGTCAACTTTCAACTATATTTTCTCTAGGAACATAACTAAAACAGTAGAACTATAGCGTGAACTACGACATAATTTGCAAAAGGTCTTTTGACTATGTTCAGGATAATTAAGTTCATCTTATGAACTCCCACTCAGATAGACATCCCTCTGGTCATCTAAGTGATCACATGATCCGAGTCAACTAGGCCGTGTCCGATCATCACGTGAGACGGACTAGTTAACGTCGGTGAACATCTTCATGTTGATCGTATCTACTATACGACTCATGCTCGACCTTTCAGTCTCCGTGTTCCGAGGCCATGTCTGCACATGCTAGGCTCGTCAAGTTAACCCTAAGTGTTTTCGCTGTGTAAAACTGTCTTACACCCGTTGTATGTGAACGTAAGAATCCATCACACCCGATCATCACGTGGTGCTTAGAAGCGACGAACTGTAGCAACGGTGCACAGTTAGGGGAGAACACTTCTTGAAATTTTGTAAGGGATCATCTTATTTACTACCGTCGTCCTAAGTAAACAAGATGCATAAACATGATAAACATCACATGCAATCAAATAGAGTAGTGACATGATATGGCCAATATCATATAGCTCCTTTGATCTTCATCTTCGGGGCTCCATGATCATCTTGTCACCGGCATGACACCATGATCTCCATCATCATGATCTCCATCATCGTGTCTTCATGAAGTTGTCACGCCAACGACTACTTCTACTTCTATGACTAACACGTTTAGCAATAAAGTAAAGTAGTTTACATGGCGTTCTTCAATGACACGCAGGTCATACAAAAAATAAAGACAACTCCTATGGCTCTTGCCGGTTGTCATACTCATCGACATGCAAGTCGTGAATCCTATTACAAGAACATGATCAATCTCATACATCACATATTATTCACCACATTCTTGTTGGCCATATCACATCACAAAGCATACCCTGCAAAAACAAGTTAGACGTCCTCTAATTGTTGTTTGCATGTTTTTACGTGGCTGCTATGGGTTTCTAGCAAGAACGTTTCTTACCTACGCAAGACCACAACGTGATATGCCAATTGCTATTTACCCTTCATAAGGACCCTTTTCATCGAATCCGTTCCGACTAAAGTGGGAGAGACTGGCACCCGCTAGCCACCTTATGCACCAAGTGCATGTCAATCGGTGGAACCTGTCTCACGTAAGAGTACGTGTAAGGTCAGTCCGGGCCGCTTCATCCCACAATACCGCCGAAACAAGATTGGACTAGTAACGGTAAGCATATTGAACAACATCAACGCCCACAACTACTTTGTGTTCTACTCGTGCAAAGAATCTACGCAATAGACCTAGCTCATGATGCCACTGTTGGGGAACGTAGCAGAAATTGAAAAATTTTCCTACGTAACACCAACATCTATCTATGGAGAGACCAGCAACGAGTAGAAAGGGGAGTGCATCTACATACCCCTGTAGATCGCTAAGCGGAAGCGTTCAAGTGAACGGGGTTGATGGAGTCATACTCGTCGTGATTCAGATCACCGATGATCAAGTGCCGAACTGACGGCACCTCCGCGTTCAACACACGTACAGCCCGGTGACGTCTCCCACGCCTTGATCCAGCAAGGAGAGAGGGAGAGGTTGAGGAAGACTCCATCCAACAGCAGCACAACGGCGTGGTGGTGGTGGAGGAGCGTGGTAATCCAGCAGGGCTTCGCCAAGCACCATGGGAGAGGAGGAGGAGGGAGAGGGGCAGGGCTGCACCAACGAGAGATCAAATCGCGTGTTATGGGCAGCCCCTAGGCCTCATATATATAGGGGAAGGGGAGGGCTGCACCCCCTTTAGGGTTTCCCACCCCAAGGGGCGGCGGCCAGCCTCCAGATGGCATCTGGTGCGGCGGCCAAGAGGGGGGGGAGGAGTCCATCCTCCCCAAGGCACCTCGGAGGTGCCTTCCCCTTCGAGGACTCTTCCCTCTAGGGTTCCCTAGGCGCATGGGCCTCTTGGGGCTGGTGCCCTTGGCCCATGTGGGCCAAGGCGCACCCCCTACAGCCCATGTGGCCCCCCGGGGCAGGTGGCCCCACCCGGTGGGCCCCCGGGACCCTTCCGGTGGTCCCGGTACAATACCGATGACCCCGAAACTTGTCCCGATGGCCGAAACAGGACTTCCTATATATAAATCTTTACCTCCGGACCATTCCGGAACTCCTCGTGACGTCCGGGATCTCATCCGGGACTCCAAACAACATTCGGTAACCACATACAAGCTTCCTTTATAACCCTAGCGTCATCGAACCTTAAGTGTGTAGACCCTACGGGTTCGGGAGACATGCAGACATGACCGAGACGTTCTCCGGTCAATAACCAACAGCGGGATCTGGATACCCATGTTGGCTCCCACATGTTCCACGATGATCTCATCGGATGAACCACGATGTCAAGGACTCAATCGATCCCGTATACTATTCCCTTTGTCTAGCGGTATTTTACTTGCCCGAGATTCGATTGTCGGTATCCAATACCTTGTTCAATCTTGTTACCGGCAAGTCACTTTACTCGTTCCGTAACACATCATCCCGTGATCAACTCCTTGGTCACATTGCGCATATGATGATGTCCTACCGAGTGGGCCCAGAGATACCTCTCCGTTTACACGGAGTGACAAATCCCAGTCTCGATCCGCATAAAACAATAGATACTTTCGGAGATACCTGTAGTGCACCTTTATAGTCACCCAGTTATGTTGTGACGTTTGATACACCCAAAGCACTCCTACGGTATCCAGGAGTTACACGATCTCATGGTCAAAGGAAGAGATACTTGACATTGGCAAAGCTCTAGCAAACGAACTACACGATCTTTGTGCTATGCTTAGGATTGGGTCTTGTCCATCACATCATTCTCCTAATGATGTGATCCCGTTATCAACGACATCCAATGTCCATAGCCAGGAAACCATGACTATCTGTTGATCACAACGAGCTAGTCAACTAGAGGCTCACTAGGGACATATTGTGGTCTATGTATTCACACGTGTATTACGATTTCCGGATAATACAGTTATAGCATGAATAAAAGACAATTATCATGAACAAGGAAATATAATAATAATACTTTTATTATTGCCTCTAGGGCATATTTCCAACAGCTACTTGCCCCGCTGGACGTTGTTGCTTGCGTCGCCGTCAGACTACTGCTGCTTTCCCTGCTGGCCGCTGCTGCCTGCGCCGCCGCCGAACTGCTGCTTCTCGTCGTGTTGCTGTTGTAGCTTACGTCGCCTTCGCGCTGCTGCGTGCCACCACTGCTGCCTGCAGCTGCTGCTTGCCGCCGCTGCTGCCTGCTCCTCTGGCGCCGCCCGCTGTCATCGCTGATTGCATCGTCGCCGCGCTGGTGCTTGCGAGAGAGCTCGCTCGAGGGGACATGAGAGAGAGAGCTCGCCGGAGAGATTGAGAGGAGAGAGAGTTCTATTTTTTGTTTTCTTTTTGGGTTCCATGTGTAAGTAGTTGAGATGAGAGAGTTTTTTTACTTTCTTCGGGTGGGTCCCACTTGTAAGTAACTTAAGAAGCGAGGGGTACAAATGTCCAGGGAACACACCATTGATGGTCAAAGGTTGTTGACAAGACGGAAATGGCATGGAAGGGTATTTCCAAAATGGCACCTAACGGAAAAGGTGTAGAATTGAGCAATGTTTTTATTTAGGGGTAACATGAGGTCAGCACAAAGTTAGGGGACAATGTAAATGTCCCTATAAGTTATAACATGGTGTATATTTATATAACTCATAAATATGGCACATGTTTTGTGCAATTAAAACATGTGATGTTGGAGTTTAAAATTCCAGTAAACATTTTTAACAACCACATTCACGAAAAATTTCTTGCATCATGGGTCCTGGATGCTATCTCATTTCCCTTTGATCATCATCAATGTTGTGGTTCTCCCCTAACCCTTTGCTCTTCACTTCATATATCTCAAATAAAAAAAATCACTCAACCTCCAAAGATTGTTCAACAAACAAAAAGATTGTCCCCAAAATCTTTTGTTTCATCTATGAAATATGTTCTTGGATTTTAAAATAATATCTTGTGATTCGATAAAAATATTCGCAGAATTCACAAAGCATTCACATTCTTGGTCAAATGGTTCAACTCGTTTTTTTAATGTTTTCATCACATAAAAACATTGCTACGACACAACTACAATATATGTGTGCAAAAAAATGTTAATTCAAAATCTGGTAAACTAACATCAATTGATTATTTTGTAGCTAAACACATGAAAGCTAAAAAGGGTACAAATGATAAAAGAAAAATTTAAATACTATAAATAAATGAAAATGTTAATGCCCACACGTGTGGGCGTTTGCATCTCGCCCACACGCGTGGATCCGCGTCCGTTCATGAGCGCACGAATCTTGACATGTTTCCAGTGCCACGTAGGACTGGCCTGGTGTGTGGGCGTTCACCCGGTCGCCCACACGGCCGTTTCACCACATAGGAGGGGTTGGTGTGTGGGCGTTCAGCAGTTCACGCCACACACCATTTTGCACGCACACACAAGGGCTAGTGTGTGGGCATTTGCCATCTCGCCCACACGCCCGTCTTCTCTCCCACATCCAAGCTGCTAGTTGCCATGTGTTTTGCAGCGCACATGGCAACTGCCTCTAGTGTGCTTTATAAGCAAGTGGCAACTCTCTTTTTTACCCGAGTTGCCATGTGTTTTGCAGGGTACACGACAACTGCCCAATGTTCACGTAAGCAGATGGCAACTCTCTTTTACCGAGTTGTCATGTGTTTTTGCATGGTATATGGCAACTGCCCTAACGTGCACGTAAACAGATGACAACTCTTCTTTTTTACATGGCAACTGCCCTAGCATGCTTGTGAGCACATGGCAACTCTCTCAACTGCCTAGTGTTAGTATGTGGCAACTCCTAAAATTATGAAATCAAGGCAACTACATTAGATCAGACCATACATGGCAACTGCAGTTGAGCAACCATGGCAACCGCAGTTGTCCGACATGGCAACCGTAGTTCAGCGACATGGCAACTGCAGTTAAACAAACATGGATGAGCGTCTGTACCATGGCAACTGCGGGCACGCGGTGACCGTCACGTATGGCGTGCGGGACCAGGAGGGTACGAGGCCTGACATACGGGAGTGTGGGCGTTATCAACTTCGCCCACACGCACGCGTGTGAGAGGGATCGGGAGGGAAAAAAGAGGTGTGTGAGCATTACTTGTTTTGCCCACACATAGGTGTGTGGGTTGTTTCTCTTATACACCACACAAAATGTGTGGGTGAACTCCTTAACGCCCACACGTGTGGCACTTATCGGCGTCCAAAATAAAATGAGTATTTTTTTGTAAAGAAACAAGTGAAAGGGAAAGTAATCAAAATGAAAAAAGGAAATAGGAAAAAATGCTTTCCACAAATGAAGAAGAAAAATATCGCCTAAGGCCAGTCCAGAAGGGAACTCTACATGTAGGATTATTCCTTCCCTTGATGTATTAGGAATTCTGGAATAATATTTGTTGCTTGTTCTTTTCGGAAAAATATTTGTTGCTTGTGGCCTATGGCAATGCAATCATCCAGAAATAAGAGAAAAAGGCTCCACCGAGCTCTCTCAGAGCTCAGGCACTCTCGGCCGTCGGATCATTTCCCTTGATGCGTTCTCGTCCGTCCGATCGAGCTCTTGAGAAGCCTGGGCCGTTGGATCTGGGGCAAACACTGCTGGAATGAATAGTAATGGCAGCGAAATGTTAATACCATGCCCCCACCGGGGTATTTTGGTCATTTCACTTGCCGGGGTTATAAAAGGGCCGGCTCCCGTGGAGGCAACCCTAGACGGCTCCCCCCCTGCCGCGCGCCTCCTCTCCCCCTCTCTCTCGTTCCCCTCCCTCCTGCGCGCCTCCTCTCCTCCTGCCTCGTCGCCGCCTCCTCTCCCCTCCTGCGCCCGCCTCCCTGCCCTGCCGCCGGCGTCGCCACCGCCGCTCGCCCGGACACCCATCCCCGGCCTCACGCCGCCCATCTAGAGAGATGGGGGCCGCGCGCGACGAGGCCGGCCTAGCCGTCGCCTCCTTCTCCCGCGACCGCGCCGCCCTCTCCTCCTTCCTCACGCAGCCGCCCTCTCCTTCTTCCTCCCGCCTCCCTGCCATGCCGCCCCGCCGCCTCCTCCCTCGCTCGCTTCCTCTCCTCCCGCAATCGCCTCCCTCCCTCCCTCGCTCTCGTGCAGCCGCCGCGGCGCTCCCACATCTCCTCCCCTTCCTCTCCCATCGCCATGTTCGCAGAGGCGCTGTAGATCCCCGCCGAGCAGGCCGCGCTGGCGCTTGGGGCGCTCGCCGCCGTGCTCCCCGGCGACGATGACGCCCCCGCAGCGGACGGTGCATCGGAGGCCGACCTCCACGGACGGCACGTGGGTGCCGCGGTGCTCGCGGAGGCGCTGCAGATCCCCGCCGAGCAGGCCGCGCTGGTGCTCGGGGTGCTCGCCGCCGTGCTCCCCGGCGACGATGACGAACCCGCAATGGAAGGAGCTGGCGCCTCCCCGCCCCCATCTATCCACTCCGTCCAGGTCTCTCTCTCTCTCTCTCTCTCTCTCTCTCTCTCTCTCTCTCCCTTCCAGTTCCCGTTCTTACATCCACTCTCGCTGCCAGCTCCTCCTGTACCCGCAGCAGATAGAGAGAGGGATGATGTGAAGGAGAAGAGAGGAAGGAGAAGCCATGCCCCGTCCACTGCGTCGTGCGCGACGACTGGCTGGGCTCTGTTTCAGCACCCCAATCTTCCTACCTCTATCCCCTTCTAATTTCTCCATCCCTTTCTTTCAGGTACTCTCTCTCTCCCTCCTGATTAGCCTGCTCTCCTCTCTTATGCACTCCTTTGTTTGATATAATACCTGAAATTTCCCATCTTTGTGTTGCACTGGCAGATTTTTTTGTGTACATGCATACAAGGCGCTCGATGAAAATCCAAGCAGGTTGCAAGGGGAGGCAAATTCCATTTTATGCTCATGTGTAATCATTGATTTTTTTTCCTCACATTTAGCATGCAGTCAACTTTTACTTATATGTACAATATATTACCTCTTTCAGTTATATGACTTGCACACACACAATATATTGCATCTGTAGGTCATGTGACTTGCCTACGGAAGATATGAGTGTCCTCGGAAAATATTATTATGCTGGATCTACTATGGTTGCCACATTATGCAAGTCAGCATTTAGTGATCTAAAAGTTTAGACCATGGCATTATGTTCAATGCTCAGCAAATCCACCCTTCGTAGGTATGTTTGGCAGTTCATTCGCAAGTGACTTGCAATATCTGCTTACTCAATTTTTGGTGTTAATTTTACCTTCTGTTCTAGCATTGTGTGTTTTGTTTGAAGCTTTGAAGCAATCCAGCATTAGCTTTGCTAAAAAATGTCGTTATGTGCTGTGGTTACTGTTTGATGTCACTTGGTTGTTTATTCCTGACCACTACGTCTTGCCGATGTCGTTCTTGCGGGCCTGAACTATTTTGACAGGATGCCAACTCCCCCTCCATCCCAAAGGGGCCTGAAACATATGCACTTATGTTCAACAACTATATTATGAAGTAACTGCGTTCTTGCTTGATCCAGCTAAAGTTCTAAACCAGTGGTTCATAGGAGTGGTCTGTGTGGTTATGCTTTGTTGTATGTGTAGATGATGGTGGATTTGATCTGTTTGACTGCCTTTGATATGTTTTCCTGCCTTTGGACGCACTATTGCCATGTACTGCAACATTTATTCAGTGTAAAATGTAGATTTTCAGAAATATCAAAGATTGAGAGAAGCATATTTAGGCCTGAAACTTTTATTTTGCCACAACTTTTATCGGCGCATGTCGTTTAGTGAACTTGGCTTTGCTTGGTGGTTTAGCTTAGGCTGGCCTTTTTGGCATCACTCATCAGTTAGATTGTCCTCTTATATGAGAACCTATGATGGTCAGTTCAATAGAAAGCAGAGAAAATGATAGATAACATGAGCTAATATTTGGTTGATGTACTATTCAGGTGTGAAGATCCATTGATAAAGTTTATTTGAGGAAACTGTACCGTTCCATGGACCCATCATTTCGGCGAGCCGGTCCTATTATTGCACTGAAGAGGCCATCTCTTAGCATTGAACCACAAGTTCATGTTCGCAAGCTGAAACCAAGATATATGTGTCTGATATTTGCCTCAAATGGTCTTTGGGAGCATCTTAGCGATCAGTACAGGAAGTTGTAGTAGCTGCCCCATCCTTTTTAATCTAAATGATGGTAAGCACGAGTTAGATTTTATGACTACTAGAGGGGCATATTGTCACAGCATGTGCTATGTTGGACCATATCGATTTTACTGATGTAGTACATGATTTCACAGTTTTTTTCTAGCACATATACATTAATTATTCTTTACAAAAATAAACAGATCTTAAAATCTACTGATAAATGGAAGTATGCACCTCTGCTTACTAATATAGAATACTATTTGTGTATCTGACCTACTTCGATTTAATTGCTCCATGTTCTTACCTTAGTGACCGTACTGCACAATCTTATACACTAATCGGAGAGGAAATATATTACATAACAACGTGTGAAAGACCTGGTGAACAACATTTTAGCATGCTTTGTTGTGACATTTCAGCCGCCTGCTGCTTTGATTTAACTCTTTCTATTTATCCATTTAGGTACTTCTAGGACACGGACAATTGCCCTCAAGGTCAACACATCAATGCTCCCAAGCCCATTCCCTTTTAAAATTTTCTCAATGTCACTTCTATAGGTTTACTTGAGATGTTATGCTGCATGTGTTGTGCTGAGGTTTTCCTACTTCCCTTTTAACTTCTCCTCTGAATTTGATCACATGTTTATGCAATTGGACCAGAGCAACGACATTACCTACAGCTTATCAACACAAAGAAAGAGAGAGAGGGAGTCTCTCTCTCTCTCTCTCCCCCCTGACTCTTTGTGCTTGTGTTGACCCTTTGTCCATGCGGTGGTCCTGTGGACTGCTCTTTCTGATTTGGGGGGGAAATAGGAGTTCAAGACGAGCTCAATTGTGTTGTGTAGGTCATAAACAGATGCATAAAGGTTATTTTTTTTAATATAGAGCACAAATAGATATTATTTGAGGTGATTTATTCATTTCTTAGTTCCATCATTAGCATGTCCACAAAAGGAGCCAGTGTAGAAAACTAAGCGTGTTGAGGTTTAATTGATATAAGAATGTGTCGGAATGGAAATATGAAAATGTGTATGTATGAACAAGCTCAGATCCATTTCTCATGTTTATATATTTTTTAATCATGGGCTAAAGATCAAATGCTACCATGCAGCACCATAGTTGGGTAGTTTCGACATCTTCAGATACGAATGTGTATGCAGGCGAATATGACATTTCCCGTGCGAGATCAAATGACTTGAGCATTACATTGGTTCAACTGTCCCTCTCATCAAGTATTATGTTTGCGAGATGAACAAGACTTTCATGACTCCTGGACAGAGGAGAATGCCAAGGTCAATTCTCACTTCGGCATTTTTAGTACTGTACTAGATCAAATATATAATGACCAATAGATAGTGAGTTTCTTTTGATGGTGCACCAAAATACAGTCAATTGTTGGTGATTAGGAATTTATTTAGGATGCGTTGGGGCATTTTCCCCTCTTACTGTGACTGTTTAGTTAAACATGGAGGTTTTAGGTTTATGTGTGCGGTAAATACAATGAGTCCATTGCAATTGGGTGTTGTCCTGTTGAGTAGTACTACTTAAGCTGTCCGATTATTTAGGGACACACATAATATCTTCAGAATTGGTTGTAGCATGAATCTTGTTGTTAACATGGATGCACAGAGCCAAATTATATAAGATGAACCTGTTGTATATATGTATGTTTTTTATAATGATCAGATCCAACCTTTGCGCTTGCTTTGCCTGTTGTAGTTTGCTTAGTAGAAAATAATGTTTCAAGGTCTTTTGATGCTCGTTCTTCATCTAAAGGCTACTTTACAAGCCATATTTGGTGTTCTATTTTCTTATTTATGTATAGGCTTTTAGTGCAGATTGTCATGGGACAGCTAAAACAAAAAATCTTTAAACCTTTCCTGGGCATTATAATTTGGTGCACTACTAAAATGTTTACTGTTCGTGGCTATGCTTCTCATGCTTTCCCAAACAAGCTATTGCTACTTACAATTCCGAGAGTAGTAGATGCATGACGTGATCAGAGTTCTTTACTTACAATATATATAATGTTTGGTTGGTCTATTCACTATTTACTTATATCTTGACGCTGTTGTTGGTCCTCCTCTTGACGCCGTTCTTTAGGTAATCTTCCCCTTCTCTCTTGGCATATTCTCTTCGATTGTTTCTTACGTTTCTGCCTGTCTTGCAGCTGGATCGGTGGCGCGGCGGAGGAGCTGTCTTCTGAGTTGACCAGAGAGGGAGCACACCGGAGATGCTTCTGAGATGGCCAAGGTAGTTCTTTGATTCCTTGTTTGCCTTTTCGTTTGTGGTGTGTTGTACGGGTGCTGATCCAAGATTGTGTTCTTTTCATGGATCTATTTAGGGTTTACTGATCGATCCATCCTGATTGGGATCTGTTCGTGGTTCTGGTTGACTGGCTGGTGCGTCGTGCCGTTGCTAGTGCTTGAGGTTGTCTCGCTGGTTTCCTTGCAGTATCGTCGATCTGTGCATCCAGGCACCCCAAGCTTTTCCTCGCGCGATGGCATCAGGCGCACGGAGGGAGCTCTTCTCGGTCGATGTGGTGAACAACGACCGTGATCCCGTTCCACGGCGTCACCTGCTAGCAAGGTAGACCCCGTTTGCTTGGTTGACTCTAAAGCATGCCTGCGCTAGATTTGTTCAAGATTTATGCAATTGGGCCTGTCGTTGATCTATGAATATTAACCTAATGAATTTATTAAACGATCTAAATACCACCTATTCATAGATTAACTTGTGCCACCGTTGATTTTTTACTTATTGTGTCATTCTTATTTTTGAGGCTGGCCTGGCACATTCTGTTTCCAAATATATTATATTAATAGTTTGGCGTCTCATTAACTGACGAGATGGTCAGGACAAAGGTTGTGCTTAGTGTCGTTCATGGTAACGTTGGTCTGCTTGATGCAAAATACAAGCACTACAGGAACTACATCAGTGTAATCGTCTTTTTCTGGCCGTTCCTGGCGCACTGTTTAATTAGTCACCTTGCCTCTCTTTCACTTAACATTGTTTAATTAGACTTCTCACTATGATTATCCAGGACTGCTTGGCCTCTTATTCTGATTAGCCTATCATTAAAGTTGGAAACACCAGAATTGACGCTTGCGCATGAGTGCGTACAGGTTGTCCTTGGGATTTTCTTCTTTGCAAACTCGATTGATTGTTGATACGGTTTCCTAGGCTATTGTTCTTTGTACAATACATGAAGCAATCTGCTCATGTGTGTGACTTAGTCTGATTATTAGGCTTTAAAATTTCTGCTGGTTTATCTTATAATTCATGGTAGCATTTGATTTTTTTATCAATTACCATGTCTCAGTTGTAGAACAGGACAGTAAGAGTCTAATAAAACTCTTGCACAACAAAGATTGCCATCCTTTAGTTACCCAGACCTTTGTTTTCGTGGTATAAAACCCACTGCTGTCAAACTTTTTCTTTTTGAAACGGACTGCTATCAACTTTAGTACTCTCGAAAATCATATAACTATTTTGAAATTTCCTATGACATAGGCCAAGACAAGCATCGTAAGGATCCAGTTAGAATGATGACTGATATCCTGTTAGAGCATCTTGGGCTTCACAAGGCCATCTGAGACTCGGGCTCAATGAGAACATGATGAGGTACATAGAGAACTCCAGAAACACTATAGTGAAGGATCTAAACTATGACAGGCTGAGCAGAATGCAGAAAGACTTTTGCTTATCCGAGACTCGGGATCGATGAGGCATTTGACATGATAAACAAGTGCCAAAGGTTACTTGTATGATCTGAGATACATGAGCTCCTTCTCAGACCAACTTCATAATGTGATAGCACATGGCTTTCCTCCTACCCGTGTCGTGGATACATTGACAAACGTGACCCTTATGAATATTGAAGTGGTGGCACATAACCTTGAGAGCAGAAGCAATCATCTGTTGAAGAGGCTGCATGCCATAAAAAGACACTCTTTAGGCGCAACAGCATGAGGTGTTTGCACCAATTGATTTCTTCACACCAAGGCCATGGCGTTGATCATCTATGGACATCACAGATCACCTATTCTAACTCTGGCAAGTACGAGATGATATATGATGCCACCAGCTCCTGTGATGTACCGTGTAAACTACTGTGTGATCTCCCTCTCCTTTTGTGAACACGTCCCCTTTGGCACGTCTATTCATACTTTTGCACTCAATATTTATGTGTATGAACATTGCATCCTTTAATTTACCTTGTATATGAACATTACATCCTTCAAATATGGTGTACTATATTTTGGTATCCATGGATGATGTCTTGCTTCGATTACATATGAATGTTTTTTCTTTCTTTTATTTTGTTATCCTGATTGAATACGTACGCTAAGCCTAACTTGCTACTAACTTTATCATTACTTGCGTTGGGACTGGCACCCTCGCGCCTTGCTGATCTAGTAGTTTAGATACGGTCTTGGACGGCCTAACACAAGCGGTCCTTAATGGTTATGGTCCAATAGCATCGCTTTTTTACTTTCTTGTTTTTGAGTTTTTTTTAAAAATGTATTACCGATTCATAATCTTGTTTAAACAAGTTTAAAAAAATAAAAAAATGTTCAAGTATCTCCATATATTTTTTCGTATATACACAACAATATTTGCATCTCATGGCTAACTTTTTTTGTAAACAAAATATATATTCATGTATTCAGAGAAAAGAGGTTGTCTATTTCTAAAACAAATTGTGCACGTATTAATATTTTTTTCATATCATTCAAAAAAAAAGTTCAAGCATTTGTCCAACAAACAACAAAGTCAAAAAAGACAAAACAAGAAAAAAGAAACACTAATCTTTATCTTTACCTAATAATAAAGCAAATTAGGTTTTCTTTGTCCGTCATGGCATTTTACACAAAAGTCCATGTATTTTGTTGAAATCAACCTGCAGTCCAAATTTAAGTCACACCCGAACCGTTATTTTACATTTTTCGATAAGCCTCATGATGTTTTAGGTAATTCATCCGTAGATCATATTTAAGTCAAACAATGTTTTTTTTTAAATCATCCATATCTTTTAAACCGTAACTCCGATTTGAACATGTTATATATTAGAAAAATATGTAGAATATGAATATGAGATTATTTTAACTTGTTAAGTACTTTTAAATATTATTTTGGAATATATTTAAGTCAAATAAATGATTTTCTAAATTATCCGTATCTTTTAAACCGTAACTTCGATTTTAACATATTATATATGAAATTTTATTAAAAAAATATTTGGAATCTAAATATAATGTTAATTTTACCTTTTAAATATTTATAAAATATCGTTTTGGGAGCAAACTTATAATTTATAGCGTAAGATCCGTTTTTCTTTCATACCGGCGGCGACCCGGATTGCAAATAAACACCCCACTATAATAATATAGGGAAAATACATCGATAACTACACATACATACCTCTGAAAAATGTCACAGGGAAAACAACAGATTTCTCATCGCGAGAGTGAGAGAAAGCGAGAGAGAGGG